>NC_041220.1:40869525-40904007 GCF_002837175.3 Physeter macrocephalus | reverse complement strand
GGGATCTTCCCGGACCGGGGCACGAACCCGTGTCCCCTGCATCGGCAGGCGGACTCTCAACCACTGCGCCACCAGGGAAGCCCGATTTGTCTAATTTTATACCAATCTGAAAGTTAGTGGAATGAAATATGCTATTAGTGAGCTAGTCAGGAAGAATAAACTTACATTAGCTTCAAATCCAATTGTTTCAGGACACTGTGATGAGCAGTTGTCGAGTGTGAATGTGAAACAAGGTCAAGTCTAAAGTCCAGGCTTGACACCTAGAATAGTACCTTTGTTACTGGTGAGAGGGGACTACCCGCTCCCTCATCCTTAGTTTAAAATACCACAGGCTCATCTCTGTTTCTTTTCAGTTTTTCTTTAATTAACACCTCATTTAAACTGTGTCATATAAAAGCAATACTTAGAATCATTTCACAAGTCTTAACTGCTGGCCTGAGCAAGTTATTTGAGATAGAAAATAGCTAGTAAATCACCTTATAATCAGGTTGCCCATACACCCTAATTTGCCTGGGATGGTCTGATTTAATCCTATATTCCTAGTGTGATTTTTTTTTTTTTTTTTTTTTTTTTTTGTGGCATGCGGGCCTTCCTCTGTTGTGGTCTCTTCCCGTTGCGGAGCACGGGCTCCGGACGCGCAGGCTCATCGGCCATGGCTCACGGGCCCAGCCGCTCCGCGGCATGTGGGATCCTCCCATACCGGGGCGCGAACCCGGTTCCCCTGCATCGGCAGGCGGACGTGCAACCACTGCGCCACCAGGGAAGCCCCCTAGTGTGATTATTAAGAGTGCTTCTTTCATTCTCAAAAGTACCCCAGTTTGAACAATAAATTGTGTGACACCCAAATATTTTTTTGGATTTTATTTTATTTTTTAAAATACAGCAGGTTCTTATTAGTTACCTATTTTATACATATTAGTGTATATATGTCAATTCCAATCTCCCAATTCATCACACCACCACCACCCACCCCCCGCTTTCCCCCCTTGGTGTCCATACCTTTGTTCTCTACATCTGTGTCTCTATTTCTGCCCTGCAAACTGGTTCATCTGTACCATTTTTCTAGATTCCACATATATGCTTTAATATACAATATTTGTTTTTCTCTTTCTGACTTACTTCACTCTGTATGACAGTCTCTAGGTCCATCCACATCTCTACAAATGACCCAATTTTGTTCCTTTTTATGGCTGAGTAATATTCCATTGTATATATATGTACCACATCTTCTTTATCCGTTCATCTGTTGATGGGCATTTAGGCACCCCAATGTTCATTGCAGCACTGTTTACAATAACCAGGTCATGGAAGCAACCTAAATGACACCCAAATTTTAAACAGCATGGGTAAGTGGCATAAGTCCTATAAAAGTTCTTAGAAAATACAATCTTCCATTGGTAAATTACTTGATTTGTATTAAAAAACAAATCATTGCAGCACTGTTTACAATAACCAGGTCATGGAAGCAACCTAAATGACACCCAAATTTTAAACAGCATGGGTAAGTGGCATAAGTCCTATAAAAGTTCTTAGAAAATACAATCTTCCATTGGTAAATTACTTGATTTGTATTAAAAGTTGAAACAAAATGATTGTATTATTAAATTACCAGAAAAAAATTATGTTTGAACAACTCTAGTCTCTAGGCACATGTGGAAACAATCACAAAAGCAAGTAACAGAAAATGAATGATATCCTACCTCAGGCTGACCATCAATCCTGCTCAAATCATTTGACTGCCCTTTGCTAACTCCCTTTCTCACGCCCCTTACTCGTGTGGCTTTTATCTGAAGCAGTATTCTTCACTGATTACACCACTGTTTGAATACATCCACTATGGCATCTAGTAGTCCAAGAATTATAGATTAGTAATGATGTTTACTTAGGAATGGGATATGAGTGATCACATATTAGCATACTTGTGAAATAAAGGAGACTTCTTTATAAATAAAAGGTATTGCTATAAACCTTTATCTACTGCACACTACTCCCAGCCCATCACTATAAAATTCCTGATATTTTTCTTCTAAAGAGTACAAATCCTGACCAAAAAATTGGTATATGGGATATATCTGTTTATTATATTAGAAAGCTAAGCACTGGATTTTGTCTTAAGAAGACATATCTATAGGGATTCTAAACCCAAATTATGAATAGGATCAAAATTGGGAGATTAGGATTGACATATATACACTACCATGTGTAAAATAGATAGCTAGAGGGAACCTACCCTATAGCACAGGGAGTTCAGCTCGGTGCTCTGTGATGACCTAGATGGGTGGGATGGTGCGGGGGGGAGTGGGAGAGAGATTCAAGAGGAAGGGGATAGATGTATACATATAGCTGATTCACTTCATCATACAGCAGAAACTAACACACCATTGTAAAGCAATTAGACTCCAATAAAAATAAATCCAGAAAAAAAACATAACAGACATTATGGTCCTGGTGGTAAAATGATAAATGTCAACAAGTATTTGAGCTCTAGTGACCAGGAGACAACAGGGACTCGTGGGAAGTGTGGCAAATCAGAAAATATTTGTCCTGTCTAAAGAGTCAGGCATGAAACACAAAGACAATAGTTTGACTGTTTCTAAAGGGAAATTAGATATCCAGATTATTACATGAAATACTATTTTTAGATCTTAGTAGTTAATGCAGTTTAAAAACATTTGAAAGCCAAACAATGGAGCAAACAAAACAGTCTTTGGTTCAGATTCAGTATATCCTGCCAGTTTAGCCTCTGGTCAATACCATATAGATAAGGAGGAGAACCTTTGCAGCTGCCATGATACATGGTTATTTTTCTGTACTTGGACATAAACTTTTCAAGAAATCTACAAAGTGAAAGACTAAAGTTCACTGAGCAAATACATAATGAATGCCTACTCAAATGAATATTTCTTAGATTGGGAAAGTTATTGGGGGTTCAAAAATCATAGATACATTTTCTGACCTATAATACCCAAAATCTAAGTAGAAAAACCGAAACATAAGCAAATAATTACAGTTCAATGTACATATTGATACTTCTTTTATAGCCTTTTTTACAGTGCTAGGAAAACAGAAAGGAAGAAGTAACTAATAACTGCTGATTAGCAGAAGTCTATGCTTTGGGTCTTGTAAGAGATTTTAAGACAGATATAGGGATAGAATTATCAGCTAAGAGAATTAATGTGCATTAATATTATTATTTAAAGTGCCTGGAATCTTCAAACTAAGCTGTTTATTTTTCCATGAAATTGTGGAAAAAACAGAGAGAAATGCTCACATACAACACTAAATAATATTAGAACCAAACCTAAGTCAGAGGATTTTAATTACTTATTTACTTTAAAATATTAGACATAGCATTAATTTCTCTTCCCATTAAACTTGGGTAATTATCGTAAACTCTTATAAATACCCTCACGATAAAGTTTAAGAAAGAATTAGTGAAATTTTCTGGTTAGAAAGAACATTATTGTTCATCTACTTCAACTTCCATCCAGTGCAGAAATACGTTTTATTGTTGCCAAAGAATTGCTACATCTACTTACACAATTCTAATGAAGGAAATCTCTCTGCTTGTCTAGAGTTGGGTTTTATTGTTGGATAACTTTAATTCTAGAAAGCTTCACATTGCAGTGAGTTCAAATCTGCCTCCATGTAATTACTATTTATTGATCTTAAGGTCTTTCTTCTAGAATAACAATTTTTTTTTCAAATTTTCACACAGTAATTAAAATGTTTGAAGAAGCTGTCAGTTTTGAATGTTTGAAACAGTCATTTTTTTTCTTTTGGTATTCTAACCCCAAGCTATATATAGCCAGCTCCTTCAGATATTAATTATTTATTGTGGTTTCCAGAACTCCATGAATCAGTTAGCTTTACTCAATCCCATTACTCCAAGTGGAATCTCTATCTCTTATTTATGACATGATCATGAGTGGAAAAGGATAAGAGGATATGAATGCATCAGGGCACAATTGTCCCCAAGACTTGAACAATAATACAAACCATATTAAAAGTCTGGAGTGTCATCTAAGTATATACTTCTACATATCTGGTTTAGATTTGGAATGTACATCAAGAAAAATCCAATTATTCCCACTGCCATTATACTCTGTATGTGTTATCTTCACAAAAATTTGTATAAAAAAAAAACAACTGTTTTTGAAATCTTTGCCATTTAGAGTAGTCCATGCCTAAATGGGCCATTCTATTTGTGGGATCCAATATTGCTACCCTGTTTGCCATAACATGTGCTTTATTAAGGTTACCTCTCTGCCTTTTTTTTGTGCAAGTTTTTCTTTTCTTTTCATTTTTGGATTTCAAACTATTCTTCTTAAGCCAAACAAAATAGTACTCCTCAGCACTGTATTACTTATGTGCTTATAAGTGACTCTGAGGAAAAGCAGTGTGCCAGATAGATGTCATTAAAGTGGAACCTGATAGATTACACTTGAACAAAAGTATGAAGCATTTTGTTAAATCTCTCACAGATAATCACAAGATGGTATTAGCAGATTTAAAATATGAAAACTATAGAAATCATAAAGAGGAAATGATCATAAGACTTGGTAAAAAAAACAACCTTTTAATGAGATATAACTTTTGTTTATTGTGAAAAGAATAGCCACCATGGAAGTAAAAAATAAGCAGTCATATATGATTTGGTTATAATTTGCTTATGCCAGAGGGACTTGGCTAACTACTGAAATATGTGAAATGCATTGAAATTAGGAACAGGCATAGCAGGGACACAGCAAATGAAGTTCAAATAATAGAATTGCAGAAAAAATTTCTGAAAATAGAGAACATTTATGGGAAAAATAGCATCAATGAAAGAAAGAAGTATGGAAAGAATAAAGGTGTTTCAGGACTCTAATCAATGGTAACCCTCTTCCTCACCCAAGTTCAGAACCAATTGAGAGGTACACAAAAGGGTCAAGTAGATTGTGGTAGACTGTTATATGTTAGTCCCCAGTAAACACATCTGAGTATTCACATCCAAGTACGATCCCCTCGCACATTGACCTGAGACTTGGTAATGCGACTTGCCTTGACTGCAGCTTACATGAATGACCTTATCTAAACCATATACAGCAGCAGAAGTATCAAACTAAGCCCAGTGAATCCACAGAATTATGAGAAAAAATAAATTTGTTTTAAGCCACTAAATTTGTTTGTTATATAACAATAAATAAATAAAACACTGATGTAGATCAAACAACAGGGCTGTTGGTGAACATGGCTTAGGTATATAGCTTAATTGGCTTCCTAAAAGTGAACCATAGAATTATATAGTCTTATGCCCAGCCACTCATGGAAAATGCTGGCAACTAAAAGTCCCTGCCCATAGGTGTTGAATTTCTCTCATGTAAAATCTGCAGCATGAAGGAACAGAACTGAATATGCCCTGTGCAGGCAGGACCATTCTTAAAGGAAAAGAAAAGGCATTTGGCCATGAAAACTCAATTTTTTTCTTTGTAAATTAATCAGATAACACTCCTTTTTCTCAAGGGATTCAGTAAACAGTAAGGGAGGAAAAGGAGACATGAATTCCATCTTTATTGTTGTCTCTCCACTTGGAAACAATAGCACATGAAAAAGATCAATCCCCATCCCCAACATTACCACCAGCTGAGGCCACAACAGAGTCTGTATACAGATATCCTATCAGGAGACCTCATCTTATAACCTGATTTTCTGATGAAATTTTATAATCTCTAAGGTTCAGGACTTGTCTTTATATGTTGTTTCTTCCTCAGGATTCAACTCAATGCCTGACATAGGGTAGACATGTAGGATTGAATGAATGAGCAAAAACACAAACTTTCTAGCTTAACTATAGTCATTGAATTCACTAAGAATTATTTCAAGTATGGCGAAAATACTCTATTGTGAATTTTAATGTATTTTAGTTTGTATAGCTAAATTAAAAAACAAAATGCATATTAAGTGTTTGTAATTTCTGCTTAAGTCCTGGATAAATTTATTTTTAAAATTACCTCCAACCTCTGTGCTCTATGATGGCTATGTGGAATTTAATTACTATTAATTACTGTTATTATTTCCTGATGTTCCTTATCAGAATATTTCATTTTTATGCCAATTAGGGTATAATTATTAGGATAATGGACTCTACAAAAACCAATTATGCAATGAGACTAGATGGGATTTATCTCTAGTAATTGAGTCTCACAATTTAAGTTCAGAATAAGTGAATCAAAATGAAAATGTAGAATCATTAATCCCCCAGGCATCAACAATAGGTTGAATTTGCTCTTTTATCCCAAATCAAGCTGATATTTTACAATGTCACATCATATAGGCCCAGTTCAGCATGAGTAAAGAAAGTTATGTTCATCCACTTACAATTCAGCCTCAGGCCACACATCTTCCACAAAACTTTTTTTATTAGAGGTTTACATTTGATCCAGAACAACAATGTAAATATGTGATAAATTCTCATTTACAAAGTTTACTTGAAACTTACTTAGTTCTAATTTTATTTCTAGTTCTAAAATGCATAGTATTCATTTCCCTTTAAGCAGAATGGACAGCCACTCGCTTGGTATTAGAGTGTTGCTCTGGGAATGTCCATATGCCTAATCTTCAGAAACCATGGTAGAATTCTTTGTTTTTTAATACATCTTTATTGGAGCATAATTGCTTCACAATGTTATGTTAGTTTCTGTCGTACAACAAAGTGAATCAGCTATATGCATCCATATATCACCATATTCCCTCCCTCTTGAGCCTCCCTCACACCCTCCCTATCCCACCCCTTTAGGTGGTCACAGAGCACCGAGCTGATCTCCCCGTGCTGTGCAGCAGCTTCCCACCAGCCATCCATTTTACATTTGGTGGTGTATGTATGTCAATGCTACTCTCTCACTACATCCCAGCCTCCCCTTCCCCTTTGTGTCCTCAAGTCCGTTCTCACATGATAGAATTCTGAATCTTAGAGATGCATTGCTTTAGATAAACTCACCCTAAATAGGTATATAGCAACACTTTAAACCATATATGTTTGAAAAGGACCTGATATTGAGTTTCATAATGGGGAGGAGGAGAAGAGAACATGAAGGCAAAATATGCCTGGGGACACGGAAATGGGCAGTACTGAAAGGGTACATTAATTTTATACACACACACACACACAAAATACACACGTGTGCATTTCTTTGGGGAACAGATTTTGCTACTTAAAGTGGTTCTAGAGAGACAGAATTTTAAGAATGTGTTTTCTAAGTTGGTTCTGGGTTTTGTTTAATTGGTTTGCTAATCAGTTTTAAAGGCACTGATGACAATTTTCAGTAGTAAAGAGAGCATGGATGGTTCATGGTGTGATGTGGAGTAGAGATAGGCAAAATATCACCTTTGGATATTGCTAATCAAATACTTATAAGAATCAAGGTGATAGGTGACAATATATTTTTTAACTTAGAACATTTTTGTGAAACCAACAAGTATAATGAAGTTGGCTACTTGCTCCTAATTGCGTTTAACAAAATGAATATAGCAAAAGATGAGCTCAAAGCTTCCAATTCCCTACTCAAACATCACATAAATGACCTAAAATTTTCTATGTCTTCTCTGAAAAAAGTCTTTATCTCCTGTAGTTTGCAGAGTTGAGGCTGCTGAAACCCCAATCTAGAGTCTCAAACATCAAATGCCTGAATTGCGGTACAAATTGAATTACCAGCCTTGCAGGGTGTCTACTGTTAAAGTGAGGACCTGATTGGAAAGGAATTAGATTCTGTAAATTGGACATATGGGAGGATTCTGATGAAGCTGGAGATACTGAACCCTAAATTCTAGTGAATCTTTTTAACAGTAGTTGTCCTCCCACCCTCATCTGAGAAAGTTAACCCCACTTTGCTTGAGGAAATTGTGATGGCCACCCCTGAAGTAATTGCCCTGCAAGACCCTGCTGATTCTCCTCAGAACCCACCTCCAACACTTTCTTTGCTTCTAGACCTACAACTAGACTTAAGTCCCAGCAAGCCCTGAGAAGTGAGATAAATCTATGAAACATGAAGAAATACTCTACATGCCAATAGAACTGCATGGGTTATCCAATTTATATAGACAGAAATCTGGAGGATTTGTATGGGAATGGAAAATAAGAGTATGGGATAATGATGGAAGGAATGAAGTTGGATCCAGTTGAAATCATTGATATTGGCCCATTAAGCAGAGATTCTGGAATCAGTGTTGTAGCTTGGGGGTAGAAGAAGGTAACCAAAGGAATAGACATACTCAGGAACTGGCAGAATCCCCACATTGATTCCCTGACCTGTGGAGTGAGGGCTATTATGGTAGAAAAGTTCAAATAGAAGCCACTAGAACTGCCTCTACCTAGGAAAATAGTAAACCAAAAACAATACTGCATTCCTGTAGGGATTACAGAGATAAAGTGCTTAAAGGATGTAGAGCACTGTTTCCCACCTCATCCCCATTCAACTCACCTATTTGGCCTGTGCAGCAAATAGAGCTTGGAAGTGACAGTGGGTTATTGTAAGGTAACTATGTGGTGACTCTAATTGCAGGTGCTATGCCAGATGAAGTTTCACTGCTTGAGAAAATTAACACATACCCTGGTACCTGATATGCAGCAGTTTATCTGGCAAACGCTTTTATCTTGATATTTGTCAGTAAAGCCACCAGAAGCAATTTGCTTTCAGATGGCAAGACTAGAAACACAATTTCACAGATGTACTTTAGGGATATATCAAATCTCTAGCCCTATGTCATAATGTAGTCTACGGGAACCTTAACTGCCTTTCCCTTCCACAATATATCACACTGATCCATTACACCGCATTGATGACACTATGCTGATTGAACCTAGTGAGCAAGAAGTAACAACTACTCTAGACTTATTTGTAAGGCATTAGTGTATCAGAGGATGGAAAATAAATCTGACAAAAATCCAAGGGGCTTTCCACCTCAGTGAAATCTCCAGGGTTTCAGTGGTGGGGGGTGTGTTGAGATATCCCTTGTAAGGTGAAGTATAAGTTGTTGCATCTGTTCCCTCTTACAGCCAAAAGAGAAGCACAGCACTTAAGTTGTCTCTTTTGGGATTTGGAGGCAATATGTTCCTCATTTGGTAGTGCTACTCTTGGTATCAAGGGACTCAAAAAGCAGCTAGTTTTCAGTGTGGCCTAGAACAAGAGAAGGCTCAGCAACAGACCCAGTGTGCTGTACAAGGGGCTCCACCACTCTGGCCATACTATTCATCAGATCCAATGGTACCTGAGGTGTCAGTGGCAGAGAGATGTAGTTTTTAGCCTTTGGCAGGCTCTTATATATGAATCACAGCATGGACCCTTAGGATTTTGGAGGAAAGCCCTGCCTCCTCTGCAGATAGCTACTGTCTTTTCCAGAGTTGTGGACCACCAAGTTACCATGCGACCTGAGCTGTCCACTAGGAACTGGATGTCTTCTGACCCACCAAGCCATAAGATTATGCACAGTAGCACTCCATCATCAAGTGGAAGGGGTATATGCATGGTTAGTCTCCAGCGGACCCTGAAGAAACAAATCAGTTTACTGGGAGGATTTCTGACCTTCATGGATATATCAAAGAGGAGTAGTAGTGCTGTGGCTGTCCACTTTTAGGTGGTGCCTGTATACTGTGCAGAACCATCTGTAAACTAGGCCTGTTTTCTCTCTCTTAGTCAACTGATTGTAGAAAATTCCCTAATGAAGCCATAGATGCAGGCAAGGAGAAGAAGGGAAAGTAGCAGGAGTAAACTATGAGGAAATGGCCCAAATGCCCATGGGCCTCACTCCTTCCAGGAAGGACAGTGGTGACAGAAATCCTTCCAGTGGGCAGAACTTTGATCAATGCATTTCTTTGTTTATTTTACTTGGAACAAGAAATAGCCTGAGGTTTGATTGTATAGCAACTCACGTGATGTGGTCAGTGGTTTGGTTGGATGGTTAAGTCCTTGGCTGAAGACTAGGCCAGCTCAAGTCTTAAAGTTAATAACCAAGAAGTAGTGGTGGACTGAGTGAAAGTCAAAAGAAAAAAATCATTGAAACATGAAAACAAAACAACAGCAATAAAACATCTATAATTGTTCTTATAAACTTACATTACATGTTTAATATGTGCTAGACACCTCACTAGTTTCTTTACTTACCTTAACTCAATACATCCCCACAGTCCTGAGTTAGCCCATCATTGTGTCTTCTGAAACAGCAGAAGGTCTGTATATTGTTTTTAATTATAGGGAGACAAGCCTCATAAATCATCTGTTTTTCTCACAGATGGATGAAACTGGCTTTCATAGCAAAATATTTTACGCTCTCTCCCCACAATCCTGCCTCCAAATCACATATTACAGAGGCTCACACGGTAGAAAAGACAACTAATTATGTTGTAACCCCATACTCCATCAAAAATCACTCATAAGCAAAGGGAAGGACAACTATGATGACATCTACAGTGCTTCTATTTCTTTTTCTTTTCTCTAAATAACGTACCATGTTTGTAGCTTAGCTTTGGTTACAAGTGATCACCAATTACCCACTCACTTTCACATTGAGGGCAATTAATTTTTGGCAGAGAGTTTATGACTCTAGGGTAACAGAGAGAGAGAGAGAGAGAGAGAGAGAGAGACTAATTTAGGAAAAATGTGGTCAAAATTTAAAAAGTGAATTTTCTTATGTCTTTTGGTGGAAATTGAAACCAACCCAATAATAATGGACCTCATTCTGTGATATTATCAATTTCTCAGGATTATATATTAACTGATTTGGGGATTCTTTTTATTATAGATATTTAATTTTCTGTAAAATAAATGTATAGCCTAAATCTACTTAGAGATCGATTTATGGTCATCTTTAGTAGGGACACTTGTGTAAATTTTTTTAAATTAAGATTTAGGAAGAGAGAAAAGAATAAATGTTCCTGTAACTAAAATAATATATTATTTCATGATATTTTGGCATAAAGAAATGCCTGACTAGACACATAACTCTTCCATTTATGGTATTTCTTTCTTTTGAGGGAATACAAATTCTAGTGCCATAATATTTATATATATTTGTTAGAAAGTGAGTTTTTGCCATTTTCTATAGGAAGTAAAACTGTCCTTGATGATAGTCACGTTGCAGATAATCATATCCAGGATTGCATTTTCAGTTGCCTCCAAAGATTACTATATGAAGTAATAAAACCTAATTTCCTTATCCATAATACCCAACTATACTTTAAAAATTGTTGTACTTTTAAATTTTTTGAATAACCAGTTCAAAAAGTTTGAGTTTTTATTTACTATGTGCCAGATTTGGAAAAAAAAAATACCATTTCTCTTCTCAAGAGGTCCACAAATGTAAAGAATCCATTATACTACATATTTTTTATTCTAATTCTCAAATTTCAAGTCAGAGGTGAAAATGTTATGAATTTAAAGAGGGAAGCACTTGGGGTGCCCAATCTGAAAATGTACCAGAATTAGTGTAGAACACTCAAAGTCAAACATAGTTCTGCAAATCTTTGGAACAGAAGTGTTGCAAGAGAGCTTCCACAAGTTATTTTAAGTGACTTGCATTATGCTTTATTGTTCAATTTAAAACTAAAAGGAAAAAAAAAGTACAAACACATAACCTTAATTCCATCTAATGATGTTGGATTTTACTAAGGCATTTCTTAGACATGTATGTGAGATTGAAATAACCCATGTGAGTGACAATTAGAAGTGAACAGGATAATATGACATTTTGCTCAATAAAGATGATATACCTGTGGATATATTATCCTCTTCAGAGACCTAAAACAGTGATGTAGTTTGATTTGTTAGAAATAATGTCCCTTATTTTCTGAAAAATATGTAATTTTTTCATGTGCCATAACACAAATGAGAATTTGAACTGCTGTTTATTGAGCACCTAGAGTGTGACAGGTCCTGGACTAAGAGCTGTACATAGATGATATCCCTTAAGCCTTGCAACAACACTAGAAGGTGGGCATATGCTATGATTATCCTCTTTGTTGAGATCAGGAAATCTAAGTTTAGTGAAGTTAAGGTCAATGTCATAGAGTTGCAAAATCTGGGATAAATACCAGAGTCTGTGTTGTACTCCTATAATATATTTGCTTTATAAACACCAAGAAAATATATAGATGCATTTAAACAAGAATATCTTACCTTTAATTCACTGTTCATTCATTTATCAATGAGCATGATTTGATGGAACTTATATCTTGAGATCTGCTGTTAGGCTTAAGCACATCAGCCTAGGCATTCTTCTATAATTTTAACAGTGGAGTGTATTGATTAAGATTTCAAGCTCAGAAGACAGACTTCCTAGATTCAAAGCCCAACTCCCTCCCATACTTAACAGTGTTATTTTGGGCAAAATATTAAAATGTTCTGCACTTCAATTCCTTCCATGATAAATAGGAATAATATAGTACCTACCTCATAAGTTTGAGGTAATGATTTATTAAATGGAGTAGACATATAATAAGAATTAAGGAAATATTAGCTATTACAATTCTGTGTAAGAAAGGAGAAATAAGAATTTGTATTTGCTTGTATTTTCATGAAGAAAGGGTAGAAGAATGAAAAGAAAAAAACTAATAAAAATATCTGCCTACAGGGAGAGTAAAAGTGAGATTTTGATTATAAAATTTTTTATAGTTTTGACTATACTTCGTTATCAGCATCCTTGGTGAATGTATTGCCCTGCCGTTATTAAATCTAATTTTTCTCTTTCAGACACTATGATATATTTTTCTAATCTACACAAAGTTTTACATAAATTATGAGTTTTATAGGTAACATTTATTAAAGTAGAAAGCATTTAATAGAAAGGTAAATGGTAGGATCATGTGATACATACAGTTCTAAACAACAAATAATAAACAAAGAATGGAGAAAAAAATGAGTCCAATACAACAAAACTGGAAAAAGATATGAGGTTTATACTTCATTAAAAGTTTGGTAAGAGCTAGCAAAATCATATTATTAAGTGAAAAAGACCAAACCACTACAAAAGTCAGTGGAAGATATTAAAGAGGAATTTTGCAAGTAGGATCAGGGAAAATAAAGCTACTGTACTCTGGTATTAAAGATTCATATCTATGTTAGTATTATAATGTTTTATCCAGTCATTCCCATTAGGTTGCTTTATTCAAAGACTATGGAAGAAATCTTCAATGGCATTGAGAAATGGCAAACTTATTAAGAGACAGCTAAATTCTTGTGTGGAGTAAGATCTTGACTTTCATTACCATTGAAAAAGAGGTAGCTGGAGAGTGAAGATGTAGCTAAAACCAAGCTCAATTGCCTTTATTTGTGTCTGTGCATTTGTAGGGGGAAAAAGAAGACAAGTTCTCCCTATCCTGAAAGGAACAATCCAAAGTGAATCAAGTTAAAGGAAGAGAGATTTTTCAGCTAGATATAGAAATAACAAAGTAAAATATCTTTTGATTATCATGATAATAAGATATTATCCCTGAAAGTCTTTGAGATGGCAACATGCAACACAAATGTATTCAAGATAGCTGAGTCACTAACAAGCTTCAGAGTTACAGATTATGTCATATCAATTTCCAAGCATTCTACTGACTCTTACTCTATGATTCTGAAAGTCAATAGCAAAAAGCAAATCACTCCAGTATTTCAACAGTTCATCCTGTCATACACACACACACACTCATGCACACAGGTTATGTTTTAGTTAGATTTTTATACACATTTTTTCTAGTATCACCATATTTCCAGTTAATTTGAGTCAACTATTATGCACATATTATTTATAATAAAAATAAAATGTTATTGTAGAAATCAAATTTGAGAATTATATATTTTTCTTTTCACCATTTATAAGTAGTTGAAAATTTTTATTTCTATAGGACCAGTTTTCAAGGGACGATCTGTTTGATTTGATTTTAAAGTATATTTCCTCAATCAAAAATAAAACTTTAATATCCAACTTCATGAAGTTCCAACAACTCTCCTTTTTTTAAGCATGGTATACCAAGGTTGTTATCTAACATTTGTTTTTAATATGATTAGCACTTTTAAGCTAAACTCCTCTATTTTGAAACAATGTCTTCTAGACCTAAGCTAACTTTATTTTGTTTTTTGTTTTTTGTTTTTGCGGTACGCGGGCCTCCCACTGTTGTGGTCTCTCCCGTTGCGGAGCACAGGCTCCAGACGCGCAGGCTCAGCGGCCATGGCTCACGGGCCTAGCCGCTCCGCGGCATGTGGGATCTTCCCAGACCGGGGCACGAACCCGTGTCCCCTGCATCGGCAAGCGTACTCTCAACCACTGCGCCACCAGGGAAGCCCCCTAACTTTATTTTGAATGAAAGACATCCTAAAATGCTTAAACTCTAAATGCCACCTTGTTTATCTGGAATTTCTGAGGCCTCAAATCATTTTAAACAAACTTTAAAGGTACATGTTCTTAATTTCATTTTTTAAAATTCTGCAAATCAAAATGAACACTTAAGAGTTTTATTCTTCAATTAAATGAAATATTATAATGAATATCTAAACACTCTCATAGACATAAAAATCATCCTTAGTTTTCTTTCCCCACCCTCAGCAAATCCAGAGAGAGCCCTAAAAGATTATGTTACTCCTATATTTAGTTTTCCTCTATTTCTGCTATACCTCTGCTTGCTAGTAGCAATTACGGACAAAAATAATAATAATAATAAAACTATTAAAATGATATTCCTGTCAAAACAGTTTCAGAAAATTGCTACAGAACAATGTAGCAATCTTTCAAATTTACCCATTTCCTCCACAGTCTCACTCTCCAAATTGTGTGCCAACAATTGTACTTTAATAAACACATCATAAGACCAACAATGAACCTATTAGGATACATTGCATACATTGTGAACTTTTTTTCTTTCTGAAATGATGGTTGACATCCTAATTTTGCTTGGAGGGAAGAAAATAAGAAACAGAAATCAAGAGTAAAGGTAATACTGATTTAAATGTCTCATTTTTCCTCCAAGCTGCAATACAATAGTTGCTCTGACTTATTCTTATCCACCTGATCACAGAAAATTTGATTTTATAAAATATTTCCTTTTTATGAGTATTTCTGCTTTACCAATATTTCTTTTCATTGTCTACCATGTTGCCACATTTTACACCTCCAGGAGGCACATTATGCATTGTGTTCTGGGCCGTGCAGTGCATAGAACTGCACTGCGCTTCTAAGTGCAGAATAATGATTATTTTGATTGATAATTGACCTTATTCTAAATAGCATACCATCATTATGCTGACAGTACCATATGTTCTCAGTCAAAATTCTCAACTACCAACTATATAAATGTATTAAACTTTGGAAAGCAATGCTTGGAGAATTTTTAGCAACATGACAAATACAGGTGATGGACAAGTGCTCTTATCCCATTAAGAAAAATAGAAATACTAGATAAATCATAACAGTTAAAGAAGAAGCCTCATTCAAAAGAAATGCATATCCTCAAGTACCAAATTAAGACACCAAATAAAGCCAGAGCTTTAAGACAAGGTGACTTTGTGGTCACCTATGAAGGATTCAGGTCAAAACAGGATCTAGGAGTAGGAATCTGGATTTCCAATGCTCACTGTAAGACATGAAACTTGTTATTAAGCCAATGTAAGGTGCACCATAAAAACCAAACAATCTAGTGCTCCCCTAACCCAGGATCCAGAAAGAACATAAAGAACACTTCTTCCCATCAGCCTAGACCAAGTATAAAGAAGTTTTCAGTGCGGCCAGTGTCAATGAAAAATTAATCAGTGGATCTAAGAAGAAACGGAGAATTTTATTCGAGCCAAATGAAGATTATTATGTGGGAACAACCCCTCACAAAGCTCTGAGAACTGTTCCATCCATTAGAAATCAAAGCACAGTTATATAGGTTTTTGAGACAGAGGGCTGTACATTAAATGCTGTAGATAGTTTACATAATACAGATCTAAAAGTACAAAGTGGTGAGTCATCGTGACCCCTTACAAGACCAAGAAGGAATGTTATCTTTAAAGAATTTGTTTTGTATGTGCTAGGAGAATGGTACTCTTTATGGCTGAGCAGGTATTTCTGCCAATGGGGACGGTTTGGTTGATGCATAATGCAGATACACAATGCACAGTAGAGGGGAGAAAGGAGGCCAAGGGCAGAGAAAGTTTTTTTCATGTTTAAAGTTTTCTTGTCTTACCATAAAATATAACTTTTTATCTCATCACTAGGATTTCAGATGAAAAGTGATTTTGAAGAAATCAAGGGCTTCATTATTCCCCACATATGTGCTGCAGTCTGAACTTGCATGGTGTGCATTATGGTGATATTTCTAGTAAAAGAGAGTTGGAGGGAAATTGGAAGTTCATCTCCAGGAGAATAGCTAATAACCTTTGTTACATGTGTACTTGGGAATATTAGCTTAGAAAGAAAAAAGCTAGTTTTTATAGAGCACAATAGGCAGATATTAAAACATATGTTAAGTGAAAAAGTCAAGAAACAAAGTGAATTTTATAACATGATACAATTAAAAAAAATAAAAACTCATGCATTCAATGTCACATATAGGTTTTATAAGGATGAGTTCATAGTAAAAGACATATATCAAATTTATTAACATGAGTGCTTATGGTAAGGAAGAAATATGCTCTTGAATCTGAGATGTAAGGGGAAAATAAAATAACATAAATGGTCCCCAAATAAGTGAGGAGCTAATTAGGAAACTGTGCTATGGTAGAGGATGACAAATAACTCTATAAAACTCGTACCCATTAAATAATACATTAAAACAAAGCATAGACTTTTAAATGGTTTTTTGGAAAAAGAATGAATAATGTGGCAATTATAAATATATGTATAAGTAAACAACAACTAAAACACTATATATCAGACCTGTGGGATTCTACCTAAAAGCTAATAAGGCAGAAGTTTCACTTCCAGGATGACAGCATGAGGAACTCTGCAGACCTGCGCCCCTCCAGCAAAACTGGTGAAATTTATTTTTAAACATACACATTTAAAGTCTCTGAATATAGTCTTAAGAGAATACAGCAAATGAAGAAATATTTGTTCAATAAAACCTAATAAAATCATTTAATAAAATCAAGAGTCTATGGTCTCTGAACCAAGACCTACTCTGTTACTCCCCACTCCAACTCAGTGATATGGAAACTCCACTCGGGTTGTTGAAGTCGAGAACACAAGACTCCTTTCCCCCTACTCTGATTTGGAGGGTTATCATCCTGGGAGGAGCAGGATGTCAGCATTTTTTTTCCTGCCCACTGCTCCCTGTTTCTGAAACTAAGTTCCAAGTGAGAATGAACAAGAAGTGAGGGCTCCCTTTCACCCAAACACCACTCATGGGGCACAATGCTTCTGAATCCTGAGGCCCAGATCATCTTTCCCCAGCTCATGGGGTAGAATGTTTTACAAAAGGAAATGCAAGCCAAGTAGACGTTGAGCTGCTGCCCCTCTCTACCAAGTTCTTAACTACTAAATCAAGGGTGTCATTTAGAAAGAAGTTCACCATTGTTCCTGCCCAGAACGTCAGAGCCATTGCTCAGAGATTTTGCCCTGGTGAGAAGAAGGCATACAGCAGAGAGCTCCAAATCTCCCTCCTTAAGAAATGACTTCATTTGCAGCTGAGTGTGAAGTTCAACACTAAGAGTACTCTCAGAAACAGTGGAGATGGTGGTGAAAGGCAACTGGGATGAGATTGGCAGATTCACTGGAGAAATATAGACAGAACAATTGGCCAGAAAAACAGGGACAGGTGGAAGGATGCCTTCTGGGAACAGAACAAATCTCAAACATTATCCAAGGAAACTATCCTTTTTAAAGAACTTGAATTTGATTGGATTAGTCTGTGGAACATTTTATGCCCCAGGATATTATTAAAAACAATAATGCAATCAGCCAACAATTAGTGAAGCTTAATAGCTGATGTGGTCAGGGAAAGAGACTATCACAGAACCCCGCTAAAACCACTGTCATTGCAGGGTGAATATGGGCACATTCAGGGCTATGCACCCTGAGGAGCTGCACACAGCCCATCAGTAAAGAAATGGATAAGAAAATGCTAATATAGTCACACAAGGGAATAATATTGGACAGTTAAAATTAATAAGCAGGATTTGTACTTTCAATACAGATCGATCTCAAAAGAATAATGTTGAGTGAAAAAGATATGCACAATTAAGGAAGATTATAACAGGGTATCAACTCCATGAATAACCTATTATTCCCTTAAAATGACATGAAGGGAATATGAAAATAATTTCTTCTTTATAAAATGTGTTCTTTTTATTCAAGTGTAATATTTATTAATTTAAATTATAGAGGAATTTTTTTTCATTTTCTGTACTTCCCTTTAGGTTTGAAATGTTGCACAATTAAAACAAAGACTTAAACCATTTTAGAATCATGCATTATTAAGTGAGCTATAATAACAACCATAGAAAAACATGTTTGCTATATTAAACTGAAAATAGTGAACAAATAAAAGTCAGGACATAAGTACATATATGACAGTTATTGAAATCAAGTGAACAAGTTTTTCTACAATAAATAAACAAAATAACTTTGAAAATTATATATTACTATAACTGACTCAAAAAAAAATTCTGAGGAATTTAAACACATGTGTAAGTTGACTCATTAATTTTCCACCCACTGAAAACTCTTACAGACTACAGGTTGGAATGCAGATTGGTGCTTTTAAGAGAAATATGACAAAACATAGTAAAGTTTAACACGCATATGTTCAATACTCTAGCAAGTTCATGCATAGTGGGTATAAACCCCAGAAAATCTCATCCATATGTGCAAGGGAGTCATGTAAATGACTGTTGAATGAAGCAGTTCTTGTGATAGCAGCATAGTGGAAACTTCCCAAATGTCCACCCAAAAGAGAAGCACACCATAAAGTTTTATAACTTTTTAAAGTGAACCAGAATTAATACATTAATATGAATGTGTTAAAAATAAATAAAACTTATGCTGTCATAGAGAAATAAGAATTTAGAGATGGATATATATATGTATATAAAATACAGATGATTTATATAAAAATACAAATTACTGTAGATAAATATTAAAAGATGAAAATAAAACCTTTATATAGTTTATGAATTTATACATTTATAATAAAATAAAATCTTGTATGAAAGTAAGAAGCAAAGAATTTTAGATAATGGTTTCCTTGGTGTAAAATACTGTAGAATAGTATTGGCAGAAATACAGGAGGCTCCAACTGTATTTTAAATGTTTTATTTCTTTAAGAAAAAATTTAGAGAGAAGTAATCATCATAACCAGTGAAATTCTAAAAGAGTTGGAATCAGAAAGCTGGCCTTTGATGTAATTTAATGAACATTGGTTTTCTTTTATTCTCTTATATTTAAATTTCACAGTGAATTAACTCTCAATGCGAATGTTGAGGCAATACCTAGAATGAGGAAAATGATAGTTCCCCCACCCATTGCTTAACATATTTATTGAATAGATGCTTAAATATACATCTGTAAGTCACTAACTTAAATGAGTGAATGCACGTCATGAAATGATGACACTTCATACTTCTGTTCATTTTCTCTGTCTCTACCATTTTTAAATATGCCTCTGGGAGAAAAATATGTTTTTCTTTGGAAAAACTGTTATGCTTTTTACTCTCAAAAATATCCCAACTTACACTTAAGACACTTTAAAAAAAATGAAATCTTTCACTTTCAGGATAAGTCAATATTAAAAAAATGTGGGATTTTATGTAACCTGCTTCCAGCTAATTTTATTATTGCTGTTGGATGTGGTTGAATGTATGTATTGCCTTTGACACTGTTGGTTGGTGTTGTAAATACTGACAGTAGCAAAGCTGTGGGTAAGTCAGTCTCTACACTGATTTCAAAAATGCCCATTTGGTCTAGAGATTAAAAGTGTATTTTGGATATTACACAGCAACTTCTACATCAATGATCATGTTTTCTTCCCAGCCTTCTTCCATCTTGCATATTTCCTTGGCATCAGACCAGAAAATCTGGAATTCACCAAAAGTTTCAAGAATAAAAAATCAGTAGATTTCACAGCACAGACAGAGTTGGATGGCAGAGGATGAAGTGATAATGAGTATAGATCTCAGTGGGGTGACAAAACTGGAGTAGAGGATTTTTCTCATGATATTAAAACTCTCAGGTAGACATAAGATCTGCTTTGGGAATGAGAACACTGAGGTACATTAGTTAGGATTTTGATTGACAAAAAATGTAAGGGAAGCAACTATGAGATGCTATGAGATTACTTTCTTGGTTGGTATAATATTGTTCATGATAGAGTTAAAGCTTATCTCTATGCTCAAATCAAGATATGAATCATAAAGAAAAAAAGTTTAGGTACCCTTATTATATTTCCATATATTTTTGTTCTATTGCGTTTTCTAGTTAAACTGAAGCAATCTTACATGCTATTGTTGTTCAGAAACATTCCTAGATCTTTTTTTCTATATTTTTAAGTCAGCTTATTTTCAAAACCTAATATTACGTATTTATTTTAGGCAAATGATTGATGATAGATTCTTAACATTAATATATCCTCATCCTAATCAGAAGATATTCAGTGATATTGTTAAAAGAGAAAAACTATAGCATTCCAGATTTTCTCCAATATATAGTGAATTCAATGCTCAGTTATGATCCAGTCTCTGCAAGGACAAGAATTTGAATGAATTAATGTTACACATGAGTATTGAATATATGCATATTTTAATTTCACCAAATACTCAATTGCCTGGACTTATTTTATACTTGTTACTTTAAAAAGCAATATTGTTGAATGATAATTTTACTTTTTGTTTGTAGGCTACTAAGTATGGATATATAGATATGAATATTTCTAGCTATTTATCTCAACTTCCCACTATTCCATTTAACATACACTTAAATGTCTCTTTTTCTTCCTCTCTCTCAGAATTTTTGGGGGTAGAGTCTTCTATTATACTTTACTTTTTTTGTTTTTCTCTTGTCTCTTTGGCATTATAATTTAACACTCTTTATTAGGCCTTTTTCATACCCACACTTTGGCAATTGTAGCCACTCATATAACTTAATTTATTATCTATATGATGATTCTTAAGCATATACATATATTACAAAAACAAAGCACACACATAAATATATATATATATATAGAGAGAGAGAGAGAGAGAGAGAGAGACAGGGAGACAGAGACAGAGGCAGAGACATAGATACAGAAAGAAACAGAGACAGACAGAGAGACAGAGCATAGATGTATTTTGTATTTCCAGCTGCCAACCTGTTATACTTATTGGATATATCACACACTCAGCACATCTAAAATTGAACTAATTCATGCTCTTTTCCTTTTCCCAACTAACTGCACAAACCTGCTCCTCTCACAATATCTAATTCTGCTAACTTCACTACTACCTGTACAAAGAACCAGCTACTTTTCTCTATATCCACCATGATTATCTGAGTCTAAGCCACCATCATCTCCTGCCTGAACTTTCTGCCATCTCTCTACTTGTTTTGCCTCCTTCCAGTTTCCATCTATTCAGTATAATTACTAATTAGAGAGAGTGACTCCTCCAAAATGAAGAATGAATCACATCACTTATTGTTTACCTTTCAATGCCTTCAAGCCCTTGGGAATAATGTTCAAACTCTTTACTGTAACTTGAAAGACATTTGTTTTTATTGGAATAAAGTTGCTTTACAATATTGTGGTAGTTTATACTGTACAGCAAAGTGAATCAGCTATATGTATACTTATATCCCCTCTTTTTTGGATTTCCTTCTCATTTAGGTCACCACAGAGCACTGAGTAGAGTTCCCTGTGCTATACAGTAGGTTCTCATTAGTTATCTATTTTATACTTAGTATCAATAGTGTATATATGTCAATCCCAATCTCCCAATTCAACCCACCACGGCCCCTTGGTATCCATATGTTTGTTCTCTATATCTGTGTCTCTATTTCTGCTTTATAAATATGATTGTCTATACCAATTTTTTTCAGATTCCACATATATGCATTAATATATATTTGTTTTTCTCTTTCTGACTTACTTCACTCTGTATGACAGTCTCTAGGTCCATCCATGTCTCTACAAATGACCCAATTTCATTCTGTTTTATGGCTGAGTAATATTCCATTGTATATATGTACCCACATCTTCTTTATCCATTCTTCTGTTGATGGACATTTAGGTTGCTTCCATGTCCTGGCTGTTGTAAATAGTGCTGCAATGAACATTGGCATGCATGTGTCTTTTTGAATTATGGTTTTCTCTGGGTATATGCCTAGCAGTGGGATTGCTGGGTCATATGGTAGTTCTATTTTTAGTTTTTTAAGGAACCTCCATACTGTTCTCCATAGTGGCTGTATCAATTTACATTCCCACCAACAATGCATAAGGGCAAGACTCTTTTTGATTCTCTTGCCCATGTCTCCAGACTCATCTCTTGTCACTTCACCTCTCCACTTTAACCTCCAGCAATATTTACTTTTTAATTTTTGAATCTACCTAATTCTTCTTGGCCTTCAGGACTTTGTATATGCTGATAGCTTTACTTACAATATTTTCCCATTTCTCTTCTTAGCCAAGATAACTCTTAGGCATCCTTCAGGCACAAATTATTGACCATTTCTTCTAGGATGATTTCTTTGTCCTTCCAGGCTAGAGTAGGTCCTACTGTGTTTACCATGTTATCTATCCTTTATTTCCCCTATCACTGCACTTATATGCTTTTTAAGTTGTCTTCTTGACTGAACTTTAATCTCCATAAGAGCAGGGGCTATATTTATCTTGCTCACCATTATACATCTATGATCTAAAACTTTGCGTAGTCCATAGATGATACTTAGTAACTATTTTTTTAATCGTGCAAATGTATGGTTAACTGAAGGAATACACTGATGCATATTCTCCTGGCTAGTTCGGCAACAGTGAAACATTTGTCTATTAAAAAAATCATGAATGATCAAAACAGTTGGATATATGTATATATTTATGTTTCACTTTATTCAAATATTTCCATAAATTTATTAAGTAAATGAGATTTTTCCCCAAGCACTCCATAAATCTAGAATTTGGAATCATCTCTATGCTTTTTTGGTTTAATATTCCCCCTCTTCGTATTTTTTTGACATTTTCTTTTCCTCAATTAGGTTTCATTTGGTAAAATGATGACATTCTTTATATGCAGATAAATAATCCATAGAGACAATAATACATTGAGACAAGGTAAATAACACATGTAGACAAGAATCATTCTTTAATATACAGTATCCATGAAATAAATATAAGTGGGATAAACTAATGAAATTGACCTCTCAATATTGAACACAATTACTAGAGTTAGCCAATGGGTTTTAATTTGTATGCCCTTTCTGATCAATTGCTAGAGGCTGTCTTATACTCAGTTGGGAGGTGGAGAAGTGAAAAGGCATGTCATAATTAGCAAGGAAAAATATCATGATTAATTATTGATGTCAACCAGGAGGGTAGGAAAGAGGAGTGATGGCATGTCTGCCACATATGTGCCATCATGATATTGTGCAATTATTCAGTAGATAAATAAAAATGAACACCAAAGGACCTCAGTAGCTAGCATAAAAGGGGTAGAAATTTGAGCTAATAATACTTTGAAATACCCTATATATAGCAAACACACATTGTATACACACATAGACTCACAAATTCACACACACTTGCACACACACACATATAAAAGGCAATCATTAATTTATGATATTATAATATTATTGAGGCAACTCTATTAAGATTTATTTAGAAAAACTTTAGTGATTCTTCCAAATTTGATTTTATAAATAGGCTAAAAATATAATCATTATATATTTTAGAATATGTTCCACTTCCAAAAGCATAAAAAATATTTTACTAATTCTATATAAATATTATATTAATTATACTTGAATAATTTAGAATTTAGAAAAGAGTCTAAATTTAGTTCAGTATTTGCCTTTCCTAAGCAAACCTAGAGGCATATTTTTTTTTTTTTTTTTTTTTTTTTTTTGTGATTTGCGCGTTATAAAGCTAGCTGTGGCCTCTCCCGCTGCGGGGCACGGGCTAAAATATTTTATTAATTCTATATAAATATTATATTAATTATACTTGAATAATTTAGAATTTAGAAAAGAGTCTAAATTTAGTTCAGTATTTGCCTTTCCTAAGCAAACCTAGAGGCATATTTTTATTGTAATAAAAATTTGATTGTGGAAATTTGCATTTTATAAAGCTAATTATGTTTTCTTTTATTCAGAATGGTTATATAATTTCAAATGCTTTGAAAGTTTTTATGAAAACAAAAATACTTATAAAATTTATTAAAATAAATTATCTACTAATACTTTACATAACTGTCTTTTATGGTTTTTAGTAGAAAGTAATACAATGGGATTTTGAAACATATATAATTCATACTTTTAACTTAGGGAATTAATCTTTTCCCAATTAAGGATCTTTTACTGTAATTAAACTTTATTAACTTTTTACTAAACAGTAGACATCATAAACAGAGATAATATGTTGGATATTTTTAACATCACTGATTTCTAAGCATAAAACACATTGCCTGGAGAGTAGTTTGTACTCAAAAAAATTCAAAGGATACTTCACAGATGTAAATATATATGACAAAAGTTATAAATGTGGAATTATACACACAATGAATGATAGTGTTGATGGTTTTTAGAATACAAAACATAACTTTGTTTTAGTGGTTGGAAAACTGAGGTTGAAGGAGATTAATATAAACAGCTACTAATAGTGGATGTGGGACTTGAATTCTGATATATTCTGTTCTCCAAGTAAAATGTAGTTCACAGACTATAATAATTTTAATGAAATCTCTCTGTAATGAAATAGGTTGTATTTGGCTAATTCTTTGAAATAATTTACTTATACGTGATATAATCTATTGCCACAATGTACCCATTTATGTAGTTATAAATTACCTACGTAACCGCTCTTACCTAAATCTTCATGAGAATTGTTTGAGCCCCAGGGGTGGCATCTGGCCAGGGATGTTTAATTAACTGGTTTTCACCCAGTCACTCCACAAGGTGGCAGTGTAGCATTACTACAAATACTACCCCTCATGCATATTTGTGAAAAATTAATAAATAAATGAGAAATTGTTTTTGTACACATTGGCAAATTATTTTTCTTTTTTTCCCCATGCTAGATATATTGAGGCTAAACAAATTCTGAGTGAATATTAGACTTCATAAATTGTACAAGCAGGACAAAATGAGCTTGATTTGATGCTTGAATGATGCAGACTATCCAAGATTTATTAAATATCATGTCAATATCTTGAAGAGAAATCTAACTTTACTAAAATAGGAAATGTCATGTATATATGATCAGGGAACTTAATGGATTCTATTTCTTATGGTCTTACAAAAGCACACTATGTTGAAAGTGATGAATTATCAGAATCTATACTGGGCCAAATCAAGCTAGTGGTCTGATTTTAAATTTTAATTTCAGATTTGTCCATGTACTTTTGTTTGTTATAAACAGGAAAAATCACTTATAATGACTGCATGTATAAATTGATGTCACCAATCGATACTTCTTTTTTGAACTATAGTCTTTTAAATAAGGATCACTAGAGTCATAAAAAATCAATAAATGGAAGGGTTATTGTTTGCTTTGTTTATTTTATTTTCCAAGCCTAATTTTGATGTATAGGATTCAACCAATATAAGTCTCAAATAGAATTCAATATGGGCAGCCAATCTACAGAAATATCCGAAGTGTATCTCACCAACACTTGTGATTTGTAACAGTTTTCACAAAGTGACTGAGGTCATGCTCGCAAGTTCATGATATTCAAAAGATTCATCATTAAGTGGAAATGGGGATAGGCAAGATTAAGTGGAAGCATAATATGTTTGAAGTCATATGTGCTGTAGGCAATAAGATGTCTATAGAGAAGCAACTTTATTGTGTATCTTCATAGAGGAATCTCCAACCTAATGAATGCATAAGAAAATAAGAACAATTTTGTCAGTCATCTTCTTATTTGCTTTCTTCTTTTTCTAATTCTCATTTCCTGCTCTAATCAGTTATTGCCTACTGAAAAAAAAAAGTTCATAAAGTGTGAACAATTAAGATATTAAGATTGCCCTAATTTAGTTTTATCCTTCCGTAATTATTTTCACTTTATAATGGTAATAGATACTCCTCCTTTCTTTGAAAAAATTGTTTCTCCTCCACTCAAATAATATTTTTCTGAAGGACTTCCAGTCATTAATGCTCAGACAATCTAGTTGTAGTGTTGAGCCAATATCCCAGACCTGGTCAAATATATTATCCGTGCCTATGGTCAGAAAAAATAATTTATAGGTAGACTCATGGCTCAATCCAGGCCAATCACAGACCTTCCCTGGAATGCGGTATATTAGAGTTTGGAGAGAGAAACAGAGAAATTTCAACTGCAATATGAAAGGATTTAGCCAAGCAGAGAAAAGAAGAGACAGGTTGCAGAGGAGTGGAGAATCTTCACAGTACTCGATAATTCCTGCCTATCTTCTGTTAATTCTGTGAATCACCACAGGATCTTTCCAATAAATGCCATTTTCTGCTGCAGTTAGTTTATTTGGATTTCTTTTACTTACAACCAAAAGAATTCTGACTGGAACAGCTATTTTTCAAGATACTTCTTTATTAACATATAATATCTTTTAAACATTTGCAGATGACATTTAAAAAAAAAATACTTATCTTGACCACCTAGAGAAATATTGTAGAAAAACACAAAAAGTAGAACATAGTCTAAAATATATAGTGATCATATTTTAGGCCATTATAAATATCAGATTTGGAAGGAGAATTAAAATTCAAAGAAAAGTATATTAAAAATAAATAAATATGTAATAAATATGTTGTTATAGTTTAGACACAATTTTAACATAATAAAGGGTTGTGTTCTTCTTAATTCAATTTTCAACACCACATCCACCTCTCCCACACCCTATACTTTTCCCCCAACATAAATATGCAGGGGAAAAATAAGTAAATGAGGAGGGAAAGAGGTCACAAATAAGAAATATGTTCAATGTTGTAGACTTGTAAAATAAAAATCAGAAGCTTAGGGTGGATGATCATCATAGAAACATCAAGGAAATAGATTCTGTTTTTACTTGGAGTTGAGGAGAATAATCAACTCAATGACCATGGATCACAACAATATACATAAAGATCCTACTCTGGAACATAAGAATGGTTAGAAAGGAAAGGTAGGAACCAGTAGAGATAAAGAAATTATGGATGTTTGGGGGTTTACTAAGGATATTTAGATATTGTAACTTAATTGTTATGGACGGCAACTTCTTTGGCAAGGCACGTTTTAGTTTATCACTCTTCAGTTTTGCTTTTAATTTGTTGCATGTTTTGTTTTGCTTGTTCTGACATATTTTTAAGAGTCAAAGTGTAACTCCTTGATTACAAATGAAGATTAAGTGTCACCAATTAAAAAAAAAGAGTCCATTCTCTACGTCTACATCTTTATTCCGGTCCTGCCCCTAGGTTCTTCGTAACCAGTTTTCTTTTCTTAGATTCCATATATATGTGTTAGCATATGGTATTTGTTTTTCTCTTTCTGACTTACTTCACTCTGTATGATAGAACTAGTGTGAGGTGATACCTCATTGTAGTTTTGATTTGCATTTCTCTAATGATTAGTGATGTTGAGCATTCTTTCATGTGTTTGCTGGCTATCTGTATACCTTCTTTGGAGAAATGTCTATTTAGGTCTTCTGCCCATTTTTGGATTGGGTTGTTTGTTTTTTTGGTATTGAGCTGTATGAGCTGCTTGTAAATTTTGGAGATTAATCTTTTGTCAGTTGCTTCATTTGCAAATATTTTTCTCCCATTCTGAGGGTTGTCTTTTTGTCTTGTTTATGGTTTCCTTTGCTGTGCAAAAGCTTTTAAGTTCCATTAGGTCCCATTTGTTTATTTTTGTTTTTATTTCCATTACTCTAGGAGGTGGATCAAAAAGGATCTTGCAATGATTTATGTCATAGAGGGTTCTGCCTATATTTTCCTCTAAGAGTTCTATAGTGTCTGGTCTTACATTTAGGTCTTTAATCCATTTTGAGTTTATTTTTGTGTATGGTGTAGGGAGTGTTCTAATTTCATTCTTTTACATGTAACTGTCCAGTTTTCCCAGCACCACTTATTGAAGAGGCTGTCTTTTCTCCATTGTATATTTTGCCTCCTTTATCAAAAATAAGGTGACCATAAAGACGCAGATGTAGAGAATGGACTTGAGGACACGGGGAGGGGGAAGGGTAAGTTGGGACGAAGTGAGAGAGTGGCACGGACTTATATACACTACCAAATTTAAAACAAATAGGTAGTGGGAAGCAGCCGCATTGCACAGGGAGATCAGTTGGGTGCTTTGTGACCACCTAGAGGGGTGGGATAGGGAGGGTGGGAGGGAGATGCAAGAGGGAGTAGATATGGGGATATGTGTGTATGTATAGCTGAATTCACTTTGTTATAAAGCAGAAACTAACACGCCATTGTAAAGCAATTATACTCCAATAAAGATGTTAAAAAATAAAATATAAAAAAAAGAAAAAAAAACATTTAGTTTCATAATTTTGTGGAACAAGAAAACCATATGTTGTTTTTACATCTACATTTTTGATAGTAGTGTGTAAAGTTAGTTTAAAGCAACATCTTTATCTTGTAATAAAGAACGTGGGAAAAGTAATTAAATGACCATTTTGGATATGGAGAGCAATGAAAGTATTTGTATATATTGAATTAGAAAGTTTATGCTATTGATAAGAAATAAAATCAATGCCAGTGCTATAGTTATTAAGTTTTCAAGGGAAACTTTGGTTCAGAAAAACAATATCAGAGAAAAAGGACAAAAACTTCATTAAAGGACAGCATTGTACTAGTGTTCAATTCTACATTTTCAGTGCTTCACTGCCAATTAAGAAAAAGCAATGAGATAAAAATTCCATCAAACTATGGGAGATTAGTTTTGCTACCTGTATGGAAGATAAATATTTTTAGGCCATGTTGATGGGCATATGCAATGAGGGAAAAACAATTCTTGATCTTTTCCCCCAAATTTATTCTCCCTATTTTCATTAAACAAACTTAGTGAGTCAGAAAACCTAGTTGATTTCTTCCTGATACAGGTCCTACATAATGAATTTCAATTGTAATTATTCAGAAAACCTCAATTCTGTATTACTGTTTCTTTTTACTTTCAATCCAAGACATTATCATGTTTCCCATTCTTTATATTCCTTTTAATGAGTATGAACAATGATGATATTTCCTGATTTGAAAGCATATACTCTGAAATATTTAATCTGGAAAAGTTAAAAAAAAATCCAGTTTGTGTTATGTTTTATTTTGCCAATGTGCTTATTTGCCTAAAAGCATATAGCATCATTTTTCTAGAATCATAATATAGTATCAATTTTTACCTTCAGGAAAAATATAGAAATTAGTGAAGTTATTTTCAAGAAGACCTACAGCCTCATATTCAGGTCACAATGCTGAAAGAAAAGAAAAAACTTTTAACAAGAGTTTCTATTACCAAATGCATGTTTAACAATGAGGGTGTAGGTTGTGGCAGAAAACAAAAACAGCATAGAAATATTTTTGAGTAATAGGAAGGTAGGGGTGGAGGCAATAGAAAAGATTAATATTTAGGCAACAGTCAGCACAAGTGTCTTTTTCCCAGTCACAGCCAGAGAGAGGAAACATAAAGTCTTTCCCGAGTAACCTCAGAAAGCATTTTATAGAAGACATTCACTTGAAGAAACTTTCAACATACCCTACTGAAGAAAATATAACTTTAGTAGTATTTTTATTTTTTACACAGATTGTGTAATAACCATTAGAATCAGACTTAAGTATGATTAGCTAAGGAAAAACATATTAAAGATAATTTTATTTTTAGTAATTTTTAGAGAGATAGAAATCTGTATCACAGGCTGGATACCAGAAAGGAGCAACATTTGTTAATATATTTCACTATGAAATATGATGTATTATAGGATGTCAGAAAAACTAAACCTGAACCATTCCCCTGATGAATTCCAACTAAGAAATTAAATAATCTCCTAATTAAATATTGATATGGTAATGATAAGGATATAACAGGCATAAATGTATACTCTTGGAACTCATTTTAATAATATAATATTTTAATAAGACATATATATTAAATAGAATAATTATGTAAGAAAGTATATGTAGTTAATTCTTTTCTCTCTCTATTTTTCTAAACAATTATATTGTTTTAAAACTATATCTAGTTAAAACTCCCATGCAGGTATTATTAGCATTAACACTTAAATCCAGTAGACCCAACAATCATAAATGGTGACTTAAACATAACCTTAAATTTTGTAAATATTTAAGTATTTTATTTAAGGACGGTTTTAGTTTACTATTCATTAAATAAAACTTTTTTAGGAAATTGCCAGCCTTAACTGTGCAATTGTTTGAAAACAATAGTTTAAGTGACTAAAGTAACAACAGAATGTTTTTATGTTGGAGTCCATGAGACTCGTTTTATTGAAAAGATAGACATAATCTATAATTAATATAAAATATAAATCATTTAGGTAAACTTTATGAAAATGGAACTTGATATTAGTACCTTTCTTTAAATGGATTAAATTAAATATTAAATATTAAAAATATTTAATCTCTTTAAAGGGATTAAATATTTTCTTGGTCAGATTTTTATACCACTACTTTGTTACATATCATAGCTTTAAAAATTTATTTCATTCATGGTGCTAAGTTTCATACTAGGCTACTACGTGATTTAATTGTCACAGTATAGGAAATACTTAAGTTGATATTAATAAGATTTTATTATATGTACCATATCAGAAAATCTCAAAATAAAGTGGTAAGGTTTTAAATTTCCACCTTCCCTGAGTTAGAAAATCAACATATTCATGGATTCAGGAACATATTCATGTAAGTTTCCTTTACATGAACTTTCTAAAATAGTATTAGAGATGTCAACATTTTAGTGCAGACATCTGTTGAGATCATACATAATTAAGTTGATGGCACTCCCAAAAGAACCATAAATAGAAACGCTATTAAATAACTGTTTTCATGTTCATATGTTTAAGAAGACATAGAATTCTCTCTTAGTTCTGTGATTTCATTGAGAGCCTTAGAGGTCAATGGTTACCTGCCATTCTGAGGCTCTGACTACTAAGTGTCATGTTGCAGATTCGGAATGTTATTTCCAAGAGCAACCAGAAGAGAGCATCCATATCTCAGAGATTCAAGTGGCAAAATGAATAAGGCACAGGTCTACCACACAGCTTAAGCCACCTCTTTTTGGGGAAATGATGATGAATTTTTTGTGATCATGCTCAAATTGCTTAGGAAATGACTGGAGTGTAGTTGATATTCCAAGATTCAAGCATCTGGTGTTCAAATAAACCCAATTTAACTGTGTCTTAGTTCTACAAATTTGTTGTCAAGACAATTTAGGCTAAGCAGTATAGTCATGTACTTATTCCAGACCACAGCAGTCCACTAATCTAATTACAAATGGGTTCTAAGAAGGAAAAAATTAAATTAAGAAAAACTGTTTTGCATAGCAGTGATTTATAGCCTACTTTACTCCCCAAACGAGTCAGAAGTGTGAAATTCAAGACTTTCAGAATATGATTTTCACAGTAAAAAGGCAAAACATTAGTATGAAGAAAGAGGAAAAAAGACTCATTAGACTAAAAGCAGAAGTTGTACACGAACTACTTTTTACAGTAGTATTTGAATAATAATGCTTCTTTATTCTAGTACATAAAAAATCCACTAGTTCAGTTTCCCTTTTGTGTGAAATATAATTTTAACTTCTTGTGTGTGAACAATATTTATGTACTGATGATGTGATTTTTCCTATTATGTATTCATTTCCAAGTCCTGATTATTTAAACTCCTCTGTGCTTCCTACTCCATGAAATTAGTCTTTGGTACTTGAATCAGAAGAGAATGTTCTCTCATATATCTCACCTGAGTTAGATCAGGTTATGTCATCATAATACTGCATGCTAAGTTATAGCTATATTAAGCACATAAATTAAAAAGTGGTTAACTCTAAATTGCAACATTTTCAGGCTTAGAGCATATTAGAGATACTGTTGGAGCTAGAGTTTCACATACTTTTCACTGAAGGGATTTTAAAACAAGAAGTCTTACAAAATGCTAGATCAATAAAAGATTTCATAATGGAGTAAGTAATTATTATTTGGAAAGTTATTTTTCTCATTCTATCACAGTGTTAATCTAAATTCTTCCTTCCTCCCTTCCTTCCTTTCTTCCTCTTTTCTCTCCAAATCTAATATCCAGAGATTCCAATTCCCTGTAAAGTGGTTATGGGCTTCATTGCCCCAACCAAGTGCAATACTACTTCCTAAATATATATTTTTGGTCAAGTTCTCTCTGATGGTCTGATGAAAACTATGTAGACTTTTCACAGAAAAAAGCATATGAACATAAAATCTTTTTACAGTTTTATAGAATTATGAGATTGCTCACCCAAGCCCAAACATAGACACCACAGTGACTGATTCTTGAACCTTGTCTTTAAAAAAAGCTCTTGACTGTGAGTCTATTATTTGAGATAATTTAAAGTGAACTTAACTTCTCAAGGCAAAAATTACCTCACAGTATTCCACAGGAGACAGAGAAATAGGCTCAAAATTTATTTTAACTAGAAATATTCTCTGACTTCCAACTTACTGTATTATATGCATATTATGTAAAATCATGATTCACCCAAAAATTATTTTTCAAAAGTTGTTCATTTACTGAACAACTACTATGTATCCATTCAGCCAGTCTGTGTCATTTGGTGGGAGCATTTAATCCATTTACATTTAAGGTAATTATCGATATGTATGTTCCTATTACCATTTACTTAATTGTTTCAAGTTTGTTCTTGTAGGTCTTTTCCTTCTCTTGTGTTTCTTGCCTCGAGAAGTTCCTTTAGCATTTGTTGTAAAGCTGGTTTGGTGGTGCTGAACTCTTTCAGCTTTTGCTTGTCTGTAAAGGTTTTAATTTCTCCATCAAATCCGAATGAGATCCTTGCTGGGTAGAGTAATCTTGGTTGTAGGTTTTTCTCCTGAACAACTACTATGGAACAGTCATTGTTTTTTACACAAGGAGTACAATTATGAAAAAAAAAAAGTAAATCATTGATTTAATGCAATCATCACCTCTTTTCTATATAACTGTAACATGTAGCATGTGGGTATTATTATCTGTCTCATAAAATATCTCAACAATAGTAGTAATAATAGATATTAGTCTTTGAGCATCAGTACCAACCATTATACTAAGTTCTTCACATGTATTGCCTCATTTAATTTTGAGTACTGAATATAAATACAATAGTGTAATAAAATAATAATACTGTAATTAAAATACATTATGAAATATAAAGTACAAGTAAATTTGTGAACTTTTACATAGAAAAAAACCTATGATCTGTGGAATAGTAAACTTGATCCCTCGATGGTTTGAAGATATTAAGTGAAATAACCCATTGTGAGTGGCAAGTATTAAAAATGTTCATGTTTTTGGCTCCCAGAGGGCTTACTTCTCTGCAGGCTGATCCCTGAGGTGCAGAAATGCCACCTTAGCTCTGCTAAGAAGACACAGAAGCCTATTTCCTGGAACCTACAGATCCATTCTTGCCCAGAGCCTTGGGGCTTCTTGCCAGGATCTATGGAAGTCACAAGAAACTACTGTCTGGTCAAGGTTGGCCAACCTCCTTGAAAAGGCTGAGCAAATGCCCAGGATGCCAGGGGCTTGTGTGAGGTGGGAGAGCCCACGCTCTGCCACGGAACAGCAGGGTGGCTGGGGAAGTCAGACCTTGCGCAGCGACATACCCAAGATTTGATTGTAACGATGTTCTGCAGCCCTGAGGGAGAGCACAAATGCCTCTTTCAAAGTAGCACTGCGGCTCCCTGGCTCTGAAATGCTGTTGATAGATCTCACCGGCTCCTAGCTATCTCACAGCTAGGTGGTACCCAGTCTTCATTATCCTTGCACGGTCCAGCAGAGGGGAGACCAGACTGGGAAAATAGTTCCCTCAGGACACCAGAGTGGGCACTTGGGGGTTGTCACTCTGCTCCCAGCCTCCATCTGACACCCCATAACTTGACTGTCACCATCAGCCCTTTTGCAAGTCCTGCCCATGGTGTCAGAAACTACCCTAGAGAGCAGATTCAGCACTTTCCCAGCCTCCAGTGCAGTGAGCCACTAGAGCAGAAGCAGGAGGGGCAGGAGAGACACTGGACTGGAATCCCACTGTGACTTCTGGAATAGACCTTTCATCTTTCACCCAAAGGTATTTCTCTTTTTTGTGCGGTACACGGGCCTCTCACTGTTGTGGCCTCTCCCGTTGCGGAGCACAGGCTCCGGACGCGCAGGCTCAGCGGCCATGGCTCACGGGC
>NC_041220.1:40800188-40869513 GCF_002837175.3 Physeter macrocephalus | reverse complement strand
GGGCCCAGCCGCTCCGCGGCATGTGGGATCTTCCCAGACCGGGGCACGAACCCGTGTCCCCTGCATCGGCAGGCAGGCTCTCAACCACTGCGTCACCAGGGAAGCCCTAAAGCTATTTCTTGAGTGCCAAATGCTGTGCTAGGAAGCTACAACCATGAACAGACAGACATGACCCTGCCTTCATGGAAATTACAGTCCAGTGGAGGAGGCAAAAAATAAAGTAAGCAAAGTCACAAAATAACATATTCATATTGTAATGAGTGCTCAGAAGGAAATAGTGATAGGAAAAAAAATGTTGTTTTGTCATTTAAGTAAATCACAGGAATGTTTGGATTATAGTCTACAAGGTATTTCAATATGGAAAAACGTATAAGTTGCCAGGTAAGTTAACTATTTTACATCAAGTGTTTGAATAAAAACATCTCTCCAAGAAAATATACTGTTTTTATTCCAATCCTTTACAAACTCCTGGCACTTCATCAATTACCCCAGTAGGAGATGAATGTATTCTGAAGTGTGACCAATCTGGAATCCATAGGAATAGCTTTATCCCATTTGGAATATTCATCTCTTCCTTGCTCCAGCTGGGCTCACAAATGTTGCAAATAGTATGCATGTCCATACACACACACACACACACACACACACACACACACACTCACACCAGTTCTGGGAGAGTTCCAAAGTGGCAAATTGCCAGAGGCAAAAGGAAGTAGAAAACAAGAAGGGGCAGATAAATCTCCAGGGCCAAAATAGTCTACCTCTCTACCACTTGTTCATCCATGATTCTTAGCTACAAACTTTATCCCACAGGTAGTATACTCAGGACCTATTTTATATCTCCACTTCCAGTCTCTAAGGAATAAATAGTTCCTAGGCTATTACTGTAAAACAGCTTATGAGAGTGAAGGATTAAGGAACAGGATTTGAATCCTGCTCAGGTCCTTTGTGGCACTGTGAAACTTTCCCTGTCTATGGACATGATCATAGCAGTATATAATTTCTCAGGTTGCCTTGAGGATTAAATGAGATAGTAAATGTAGAAACATTTTGTATCTTATAAATTGCTACAATAGATATTAATTGTAAACATGAAAATTTTGTGTTCTCTATACAAATTTCGGGTAATTTAGGCAAAACTTAGTGAAACACTTGTTTTTAGCCTGAAATATACTCACAGATCCTCTATTATAATCCACATAGTCCCTTGTTTTCCCATATAAAATCTAAAGGATGTAGAGAAAGAACTAGGCTTTTTAAAAAAAAATCCATATGCTTTAATAATTATTATATGTATATGATTACAAAGTGTTGAGTTATGGTCACATGCATGTATTAGCTAGTGCATATAGAGTTGCATTTTAAAAATCTTCTTCTTTCCCAACATCCTCTAGATGGGCAAAATGAAGTATTTTCCATGGAAGACCAGGGAAAAAAATAAAAATTGACTCAGAATGTTGGAGCACAAGGGGCCAGGCAAAATCGGATGGATTGCACTAAGAAAAAAAGAAAGCGAATGAATGCGAGTAGGTCTGCAATAAAACATATCCATAGAGTATAGTATAAGTAGGATATCTTGATAGCTCATTCTACTTCCACTTACCACTTGAGAGACATCTAAATTTCTCAGCTTCACTTTCAAAGGAATCCATCCTAAATGTTCACACCTTACTTCTCAGGACACCCCTACACAAAACCTACAATCAGCTAAAATTCTGATTGTAACCAAATATACACTGGACATTTATACTCCTTTACTGTGTGTTTACTCTAGGAGCATGTGTTCGTTTTTCACTCCTGCTGTAACAAATTACTATAAACTTAGTGGCTTAAACAACACAAATTTAATATCTTACTGTTCTGAAGGTCAGAAGTCTGAAATGCATCTCAATGGACTGAAAAAAAAAAGGTGTCCATCAGGTTGTGTTCCCTCTGGAAGGTCTAGGGGAGAATTCATTGTCTTGCCCTTTCTAGCTCCTTGAGCTGCCTGCATCCTTGTTGTGGCCCCTCTCTCCATCTTCAAAACCAGCAGTCTTCTTATCTCCCTCTAATTCCAAAATCTCACTTTAAATGATCCTTATGAATATATTACATCCACTTGGATAATCCAGGGTAATCTCCTTATTTTACAGTTATCTGTTTAGTAACCTTAATTCCCCTTGCCAGACAACATAACATACTTACAGGTTTAGGATTAAGACTTGGACATTTTTGGGTGGCCATCATTCTGCCTACCGTAGATTCTACTCCAAACTAATTGCTCATATTCTCAAACTTAGAGCAACATATTCTGTAGCAATTGCTTATTATCTAACCATGAATTGTCTTATAGTATTATTTTCATTGTTACTTGTATATCTTACACTTCTGGACAACAATCTTAGTATGTTAGATTTTGTATCTTCTTTTCAGGGCTTGATGCACTGAGGTGCCAGTCTAGTACCCCAAATCCAAGGATACTTTCATTTTCCTCCTAAGGATTTCTTTGAAAAGTCTAAAATGAAAACATTCACTTTAATCTCTTGAGATATTGCACTTCAGGAAACTCATCTGGTTATTTGATACCTCTTAACAATCTGCACATATCCTCCGACAGTTCACCAGGAATTCTTAACAAAAGAGGACCTGTGCTGATACAACAGCTAAGGGCAAACAGACATAGTTTATTCTGAAGCTGCGTTTATCAGACTTGGTTGCAAAGTAAAGCAGGTTCTTTGCAAAGTATCCAGGCACTAGGAAGCAAGTAGAAGGGAACAGGGCTTGCTGATACCCACTTCTACTCCTGCTGTCTCTCGTTGCCCAAGTGCTGTTGCAAAGATCTTCCCTAATTTCAGTAGTTGAAATAAGAGGCAGACCTACGTGCAAATGGAGATAGTCCATCTGGAGGAAAACCTGAGAGTGGATCCAAACCTGTGCCAAAGTAAATGTTGCATCTAAATGGTCCTCCTCACATGATTGCCACTGCTGAGAGAGGCCCAGCTACACACTGAGCTAGATTGAAAGAGAATGCAAATTATCTTCATTTATTTGTTGAGTAGAAATGGAGTGTTCATATGTAGCTTGCTTATGATGACATTTCCTAATTCATTTTCCCTGGAGAGTATGTATACTCATGTATATTTAAAATTGAAAGCAATAATATTTCCCTGTTTTGATGTACGATTTTTCATTTTTGGAGGGATTTAAAAGCTCACAAAATCACAGAATTAATTTTAGGTAGCAAATGTCGATTCTGCTTCTTTCCTTTGTCCCTCACATTCTCTCTCTAGATACTTAGAATATTTTGTAATTTGTGAACTTAAACTTCCATTGCAAAAGTGTAGGTTACAAAACCATTTTGTTACTACAAATTATAAGATTTTAAACTCTTATGCATATCATCAAATCTTGCTATCCACTGAATCTGTAGGTGTGGTATTGCCAAATAGAAGAAGAACTATAAAAGTGGATTAATTCAGTTTGGCTCATTCTTCAGGGAAATGACATAGTGTATCTTAGACAAAACAAAGGGACAGATTTGACACTTGGCTTATTTTACCTATATCAAAAAACACTATGTTTATATAATTGTCTTTTGTTAATTTTTTTCTTTTGTTCAACAGGGAAAAGGTATTAATAAGATTAAAAATACATGATTTTTATCCAGTTTGGCAATCAACATCAATAGCATTCACTTCTTTGAAAGTCAGTATACATTTGTATTGATTTATTTATAAATATATAAATTTATTTGCTTATTTATTTATTTGATAAATGCAACTCCATTGACCCTGGCTAAGTAAAAGCATGCTTTACCTGAGACTTAATTGATCAGAATAAAGGGTTTACATGAGTTCTAGAATAATGGTGCTAGCCACTGTGCACTTTTTAATGTAATCTTGTTTTGTGCTTTTCTTTTTTCTGATGTTATGCCTATGTTTATATATAGATATAAATAATAAATACATCTCTATAATTTTCTTGAAATAGCTCAGCATTTCAATTTCATTTGAGTTATTATTTTATTGTGCAGGTGCTCTGTTGCATCAGTGGTGGCAGAGGGTCCTGTCTTGATGGGCTAGGTGCTGAGAGGGAGCACACAGGACACCAAATATCCAAAATTCTGTCATACAGGATGAAGTGTAAATGTTTCGTTCTAATACTTAATGAGTACTTATTATCATAGCCGTAGCTCTCAGCCTATATGTGCTCTGTGTTATTAAAGTCTAACTTAAAAGTAAGTGGTACTATATTAGTATCCTGTTGCCATTGTAACAAATTACCACAACTTTAGTGACTTAAAACAGCACAACTTTATTCTCTTACAGTCTGGAAGTCAGAAATCCAGGCAAAATCAGTTTCACTGGGTTAAAATCAGATTGTTGGCAGGGCTGTTTGCTAGTGGAGGCTGTGAGAGGTTAGCCCACTTTTTCACATTTGGCTTCTATGGCTGCCGTTACATTAGTCTTTGGCTTGTGACCCCTTCCTTCTTCAACGTGCGTTAATGCAATCTCTGCGTCTGCCATGAATTACCATCTCATCTTCTGTAGTCAAAAATCCCTCTGTCTCCCTTTTATGTGGACAACATATTTATATTTAGGGCTCACAGGGAGAATAATCTCCCCATCCCAAGATCCTTACTTATTTTATCTTATTATCAATTTAATCACATCTGCAAAGTCTCTTTTGCCATATAGGGTAACATTTATAGCTTCTGAGGATTAAGATTTAGATATTTTGGGAGCACAGTTTTCAGCCTAACATATGTATTATTATTTTCGCCCTTCTGAAGATTTAAAAAATGAGGCACACATAATTAACTTGGTTAAGGTCTCATATGTTAAAGGGTATCAAATCAGCCAAACCTATATTCTTAACTGTAAAACTCATAATAGAGTAGTAGGAAGATCCTTTACATATTACTGGAAATTTCAAACAGAAGATGTATGAAGAACTGTCAAGGATGTTGTAGATGTAATTTCTTTATAACCATAAGATACTCTACATATTATGGTTCACAGACTTCTGGCTTTCAAGAGAAATATTTGTGACTAATAAGACATAAGTATTCTTGACAGAGAAAAATCTATTTTTGATAATATTATCATAATTTTATAAAGGATGTTATTTCAATACTTACTAGGAATACAGAATGTGTGCCAGATAGCTTCTAAAATGGTTTACCCTTTGGTTTTTGGCTTCCGTAATGATGTCATTAGAAACAAACATTAAATAGCTCCCCTATGCTCAGTAGTTTTTGCTCAATGGAAAAATTAAAACAATGTCAAAACACAAACTAAGTGTATTATACTGCTGAGTTAGTAACAACCAGTCCAGAGAAAACAGGCAAGGCAGTTTTGTATGTAGACCCAAACTCACTATTTTAAGATTAACTACTCTTCTTGAGAAAGAAACATTATATGCATTCAGAACCAGACACTTTAAACAAATTTTATTCTTATTTTCAGTAATAACTGATTAAACCCATTGTTTCAAATTGGGTTCCCTAGAGGCAAAACCTGGAATGTAAATTTGTTGCACATGGCTTATTGAGGGAATATTCTCAAGAGAAAGGGAACAAGATAAAGATGTGTCTCAGAGACTGTAGCTGTGGCCTAATCCCTCAGGGAGATCTGGGGCATGAATTGCACCACAGAGTTGGTCCCTTGAGGCAACGGGGTCTTGCTTGCTTTAGCCCTGCGAGTCAGTCATTGCTGGCAGAATATGTCTGAGATCATGCAACTTACCTGACAACCTGACTCCCAGTCAACATTCAGGCAAGAGCCAGTCTTCAGAGAAGGAGTCAGCTGTAAGCTGTTAGGATCTAATGCCAACAGCAACTATTTGCTGTTGGCATTAGATATTTTTTTATTACAAAATATTTTTTTATTACAAAATGTATGTCTTTGGAAAATCATTTAATTATTATATGTCCTATCTCTCCCCTCACCCCAAACACTGTGAATTTCTCTGGTTTCCATAATGACTTATAGTTATGTCTACATAATTAAATCAGCCTGGCTGAAAAGGGTAAAGTTAATTAATCAATTAATTAATTAAAACAATTCAGTCTATCAAATTGTTTGGCTTCATATTATTGACAAATATCCTCTATTAAATTGTCTCTCTACAAATGGTTAGTGGGTAACTGAAATACTAGTACCATGTATTTAAATATCATCCTACTTTGCTTCATAAGATTGGACTACAAGATATTGGACATGGGAAACATTAATCATTTTGTGGTTTCAAAATACCAATCATTATGTATTGAACATGTAATAACAGTTTTTATTTCCAATATTATTCATATAAAATTATGACCTGTCAAAAAACTGTGGTCACTGGCTGACCCACTTCATAGAGAACAGTTTTTTATGTTTACTCCTACATCAGACCACGAAAATCGAAATAACTTTTACCAAGTAAGTTTGTTGACTAAATGGTAATTTTCCTACTAAATTCATTTCTCAGTGATCCATGACCTCAAAGACAACAGAGGTGGCTCATCAACTACTTGTTATGCATCTGAGGAAAAACCATGGCTACAAGTTCACCATACTTGTAATTAGCAGTGTGAAAAAGATTTCAAATGATCCCTTATAAATAGAAAGTTGTGACATTCTCACACTCTAGGCCACCAAGGGCACAGGAATTATTTGATATATTGTTAAGAAAGAGGCCCTGATTTAAATGTACAATATAATATTTGGTTGATAAGCTGCCATAAGCTTATCCAGTATAGGAAATGAAGAAATGAAAAGAAAAAGGTTCTTTTTGAGGTCACAAAAATACTGCATTACTAATTTCCCTAGCTTCATTAGTGAAGTAGACATGACCAATTAAAGATCCCAGAGAAATCTTACAGACATTGCTGTCTAAACTTACATATAATGTTTTGCAAATATATAATGACAAAGACAAACATACATTTCTCATGCTTTTTTTCTTTTCCTGATCTGAGTTCCATTTTCCCTTTTTTTTTTTTCGTTATGCGGGCCTCTCACTGTTGTGGCCTCCCCCTTTGCGGAGCACAGGCTCCGGACGCACAGGCTCAGCGGCCATGGCTCACGGGCCCAGCCGCTCCGCGGCATGTGGGATCTTCCCGGACCGGGGCAAGAACCCGTGTCCCCTGCATCGGCAGGCGGATTCTCAACCACTGCGCCACCAGGGAAGCCCCATTTTCCCTTTTAATGTTTCCTTCTTCATTGTAAACACATAGGCTCATTTGCCAACCCAATATTCTTCTGTTCTCAAAAAATTCATTACTTCTTTTCTGAGACCAGATTTGATAACAAAAATAAGTAGGAGGGAGAAGCAGAAATTTTGAACACCATCATCCTCAAATTCACCACTGGATCAGAAAAGTATAAAATGCTTCAAATTAATTTCACTCTCAAATCAATCCTTCCCAACATTATACGAAGAAAATGTGAATGTTTTTCTTCCTGTTTTTCTAAGACTCTGGTTGTTTGTATGAATGAAGCAAATATAAATGTACATAAATTACATAAAGAAGCTGCATATAGAAGTTTACATAAATCAATTAAGAAAATTACATGTTGCAATGATTTATATAACCTTAAAATGATTAAAGAGAGCTTTGGATTCTCATCTAAATAACAATATCCATTAACAGTCTTCTGTCTTACTAAATCCTTCGGACACTCCCAATCTTTTAGCAGTCCAAGACCATAACTCCTGGGAGTATACATATCTTACTCACTTAATTTTCAATACTGTGGAGCCAATCAGTATATTAAGTACTGATTACATTTATCTACTCTCTTTTTTCTAAGTCAAAGAGCAACTCTGATCTCTAGATAAGTCACCTAATCTTGCTCTAGCTCAATATCTTTATCTATAAAATGGAGAAGATATCTAAATCTCAGAGTGTTTAAGAGGAAAGTCAGATACAATACTTAGAAAGAGATAAACAGTGGATAAAAATTGTCCCTAGTTAAAACTTACTTTGGATATTGTTCAAAAGCTAAATTAAAGCAAGAATTAAAGTAACCTCATGTTCATATTCTATACCTTCTGCCACTGATACTATCCTCCCTAATTTGTGGCAGCTTTTAAAAATGTGTGTATTTTATTAAAGACTATATCGTGTTATATAACTGTTTCATATTATAGTGGAAGAAAGTTTTAGATACCTCTTTATCTTTCTCAACCATTCTCCAGGGAAGAGAAATGACTAATAGAATTGTTTATATTCAGAGGTCATTGATTAGACCATGATTGCTAATGGGTAGGGTGGACCTTCTTTAAAAGGTTCATTTGTCTATATGTGGTTTTCTCTCTTCTAATTCCACATTTTTAGCCTTCGGAGAAATAAACAAACTCAAATATTTGACAATGGCAATTTTTCCAACTCTTTATATGTGTGTGTACATGTGATGACTATTGATAGATATTTTTTATAGCATGGAACCATACAAAGCATGATAAAAAGACTTGGATTTGAAGATACGCTGAAGGACATTCTTCTATCAGTCACCTAAACTGGGTGCTCCTTGAATCTTTACGCATTTTATGCATTTGGGTTTATCAGACTCTAGCATAGTGATGAGTTAATTGCCTCATGTTAATCATATATAGCTCCCTTAAGAGCTCTCTAAGTGGGAAAGGGATACCAAAGAGAGGTAAAAGTGATAAAAAAAAAAAGAAGAATTTGGATAAAGTACCATCGACACACAATTCCAGACCTACTCTTACTCCTAACATATGTATATGGCTTAAATGTCCAGATCTTGCATAAGGTTTAAGGGCAGGTGACAAGGACCAAGTTTGCTAGTTAATGTGAAAGGGGTTTAATATTGAAAATTGGATTCTTGCTGAACAAGGCACAGAGAAGTGGGCTACACACTAGCCTTCCAGATATGATCTCTAGAACAATCCACAGAACTGATTCACAAATTGCAATTTCTGTCATGACAGGAAGCTTAGGACTTGGGAAATTTCTGCTTAAATTTCTGGGTATAGACCACACCACCATCCCTTCCATAATCCAGGAATCTGAATCAGGAAGCCAATCTCAAAAATATTGTCCCCAGCTACACACTGCTTCAGCCATAATCCAGGATATCAAAAGGGCCCCTGTGCTCTGTCTCTCACCACCCATGTAATCTATCAAGATGGGCTCTCATTATAGATAGAAAAACAAAAAACACATCACAGCAAAGCAAACCACTTACTCCATGACGAAGCTTGCTAGCAAGAACATTTCCTCTCTTCCCCACCTAGTAGCATGCATAAGACACAAAGGAGTGTGCCGCCTCCTGCTTACCAGGTCCAAACATTATGATATCATCAATTAATTGTACTAGTGTAAAGTGCCCTGGGATGTTGAGATCATCAAAGACTCTCTAGACTAAATTACAGCATCAAGTGAGATAGATGCTGTATTTCACAAAAATAGTGAATGCATACTGCTTCCCAGTCAGTTGCAAACAAGCAGATTCTATTATGCACAAAGTGGTAGTACATAGAAAATAATGCATCCATCATTATCTATAGTCATGTATTAGATGTGATCACCAGTGAAAAGATCATGTCTCTAAAGGAGCAGCTACTATTGGTGTCACCACATGATCACATGTCCTGTAATCTATATTTCATTCTTTAGGTTTCATCTGTCCTATGTATACATGGGTATGTGATAGAGATCAACACCCCTGAATCTTTCAGATCTTTGATAGTAACATTAATCTCTCTAGTGGCCCTGGAGATTTTGCTTTCAGTTTATTCTTTCTATAGGGAGAAGAAACTTTAAGTGTTTTTTTCTCGGCTCTTCCCTCTGTAATAAACTTTGTGAAATAATTGTGAAATAAATCATTTCACAGATAAGAACAATGTGAGAATTCTGCCAGTGCCAAATATAAATATGCCAACTATAGAATCAGGAATGTAGGATATGTTCATGGAACCACTATCCTTACTACACTTTGAGACAGACTCAGGCCCAAATTCCTTTTACTCTCTGACCTCTCTAATCCCACAGTCAAACTAGTGGGTGGGCCACACTGCAATTATGGATGCTTAGAGAATTGTGTCAGCCTAATGCCAGTACCTATGGACACCTAAAAGACCTTGTGTGAATATTTCCCTTTTCCCAGTACAAATATTTCCTGTAAAATGGCTACAGAACTCTTTGAGGAAGGCTAGGAAGAAGATGTATGCTTGTGAATTGACAGTCCTTTCTCATGTGTACACAGACTATCCTTCATTCAAGGTCTCAGACCTGTGAACTGACTAATGTCTCAGAACTTGGAAAGGAGCTATGAATCTACAATGGAGGTTTACATCAAAAGTCTGCTCATTAGACCTAGTGAGTTTTTTTTTTTCTTTTTGTTTCCTATATAACTCATATTTGACTGTAAGGGCTGCCAGACTATTTTACAGACAAAGACCGATCAACTAACTGCTCAAAAATCCATGTGAGTCAAATTATTATGATACTTACTCTGGCCTGATGTCTATTATAGAAGTTTTTTTAACTTGACAGGGGGGTTAAGTGCAACTACTTGTTTACTTAAGTAATTTGCATATTGAATTGTTCACCTAGAAAATGGAAGATATCCTTATTATTATTATTATTTTTTTTTTAGCAAGAGGGTGTTTTACTGCAATAACATGGAAGCATAGAGTAACAAGAGTTAAATAAAACAGCTCAGCTCTGGATAAATACTTGTGACAGAGTAAGCAATTTTGGTGAGAAGATGTCAACAAAAGAAGCCAACTCTTCATTTTTAGGAAGACAATTTGGGGGCCTATAAAGGAGGTATATTCTCTGCACCATCAAAAAGGAAACATGAGAATATTATCAGCTGAGCAAGAAGAGGAAAATGTAAGGTGATTATCAGTTTGAATTGATTCATAAGATTAATAAAGTTACTTAAATACCAAAAATTCTATATGGTAGATCCATCCATTAGCTTTTTTTTTTTAATTTGATTTATTTATTTATCTTTTCGCCTACCAAGTATATTTTTTTTTGACAACTTTGCTGGAGTATAATTGCTTTAAAATGGTGTGTTAGTTTCTGCTTTATAACAAAGTGAATCAGCTAAACATGTACATATATTCCCATATCTCTTCCCTCTTGCATCTCCCTCCCACCCTCCCAATCCCACCTCTCTAGGTGGTCACAAAGCACCAAGCTGATCTCTCTGTGCCATGCAGCTGCTTCTCACTAGCTATCTATTTTACATTTGGTAGTGTATATATGTCCATGACACTCTCTCATTTTGTCCTAGCTTACCCTTCCCCCTCCCTGTGTCCTCAAGTACATTTGCTACGTCTGTGTCTTTATTCCTGTCCTGCCCCTAGGTTCTTCAGAAGCATTTTTTTTTTTTTAGATTCAATATATATGTGTTATCATACGGTATTTGTTTTTCTCTTTCTGATTTACTTCCTTTATATGGCACTCTCTCAGTTCATTTTGTCCTAGCTTACCCTTCCCCCTCCCTGTGTCCTCAAGTACATTTGCTACGTCTGTGTCTTTATTCCTGTCCTGCCCCTAGGTTCTTCAGAAGCATTTTTTTTTTTTTAAGATTCAATATATATGTGTTATCATACGGTATTTGTTTTTCTCTTTCTGATTTACTTCCTTTATATGGCACTGTCTCAGTCCATCCACCTCACTACAAATAACTCAATTTCATTTCTTTTATGGCTGAGTAATATTAGATTGTATATATGTGCCACATCTTCTTTATCCATTCATCTGTCGATGGACACTCAGGTTGCTTCCAAGTCCTGGCTATTGTAAACGGTGCTGAAATGAACAGTGTGGTACATGACTCTTTTTGAATTATGGTTTTCTCAGGGTATGTGCCCAGTAGTGGGATTGTTTGGTCATATGGTATTTCTATTTTTAGTTTTTAAGGAACCTTCATACTGTTTTCCATAGTGATTGTATCAATTTACCTTCCTACCAACAGTGCAAGAGGGTTCCCTTATCTCCATACACTCTCCGACATTTATTCTTTGTAGATTTTTTGATGATGGCCATTCTGACTGGTGTGAGGTGATACCTCATTGTAGTTTTGAGTTGCATTTCTCTAATGATTAGTGCTGTTGAGCATCCGTTCATTTGCTTGTTGGCAATCTGTATATCTTCTTTGGAGAAATGTCTATTTAGGTCTTTGGGCCATTTTTGGATTGGGTTGTTTGTTTTTTTGATACTGAGATGCATGAGCTGCTTATATATTTTGGAGATTAATCCTTTGTCAGTTGCTTCATTTGTAACTATTTTCTCCCATTCTGGGGTTGTCTTTTCGTCTTGTGTATGGTTTCCTTTGCTGTGCAAGAGCTTTTAAGTTTCGTTAAGTCCCAGTTGTTTATTTTTACTTCCATTACTCTAGGAGGTGAGTCAAAAAGGATCTTGCTGTGATTTATGTCATAGAATGTTCTGCCTATGTTTCCCTCTAAGAGTTTTATACTGTCTGGCCTTACATTTAGGTCTTTAATCCATTTGAGTTTATTTTGGTGTATAGTCTTAGGGAGTGTTCTAATTTAATTCTTTTACATATAGCTGTCCAGTTCTCCCAGCTCCACTTATTGAAGAGGCTGTCTTTTCTCCATTGTATATTCTTACCTCCTTTATCAAAAATAAGGTAACCATATATACATGGGTTTATCTCTGGGCTTTCTATCCTGTTCCATTGATCTGTATTTCTGTTTTTCTGCCAGTACTATACTGTCTTGATTACTGTACCTTTGTAGTATAGTCTGAAGTCCGGGAGCCTGATTCCTACAGATCTGTTTATCTTTCTCAAGATTGCTTTGGCTAGTTGGTGTCTTTTGTGTTTTCCATACAAATTGTGAAATTTTTTGTTCTAGTTCTGTGAAAAATGCCACTTAAGTCCCAGTTGTTTATTTTTACTTCCATTGCTCTAGGAGGTGAGTCAAAAAGGATCTTGCTGTGATTTATGTCATAGAATGTTCTGCCTATGTTTCCCTCTAAGAGTTTTATACTGTCTGGCCTTACATTTAGGTCTTTAATCCATTTGAGTTTATTTTGGTGTATAGTCTTAGGGAGTATTCTAATTTAATTCTTTTACATATAGCTGTCCAGTTCTGTGTTTCCATACAAATTGTGAAATTTTTTGTTCTAGTTCTGTGAAAAATGCCACTGGTAGTTCAATAGGGTTTGCATTGAATCTGTAGATTGATTTGTGTAGTAGAGTCATTTTCACAGTATTGATTCTTCCAATCCAAGAACATGGTATATCTCTCCATCTGTTGGTATCATCTTTAATTTCTTTCATCAGTGTCTTATAGTTTTCTGCATACAGGTCTTTTGTGTCCCTAGGTAGGTTTATTCCAAGGTATTTTATTCTTTGTGTTGCAATGGTAAATGGGAGTGTTTCCTTGATTTCTCTTTCAGAGTTTTCTTCATTAGCGTATAGGAATGCAAGAGATTTCTGTGCATTAATTTTGTATCCTGCTACTTTACCAAATTCATTGATTAGCTCTAGTAGTTTTCTGGTAGCATCTTTAGGATTCTCTATGTATAGTATCATGTCATCTGCAAACAGTGACTGTTTTACTTCTTCCTTTCCGACTTGCATTCCTTTTATTTCCTTTTCTTCTCTGATTGTTTTGGCTAAAACTTCCAAAACTATGTTGAATAATAGTGGTGAGACAGGGTTACCTTGTCTTTTTCCTTATCAATGGTTTCAGTTTTTCACCATTGAGAACGAGGTTGGCTGTGGGTTTGTCATATATGGCCTTTATTATGTTGAGGTAAGTTCCCTCTATGCCTACTTTCTGGAGGGTTTTTATCATAAATGGGTGTTGAATTTTGTCGAAAGCTTTTTCTGCATCTACTGAGATGATCATATGGATTTTCTCCTTCAATTTGTTGATATGGTTTATCACATTGATTGACTTGCATATATTGAAGAATCCTTGCATTCCTGGGATAAACACCACTTGATCATTGTAATGTGCTGTTGGATTCTGTTTGCTAGTAATTTGTTCAGGATTTTTACATCTATGTTCATCAGTGATATTGGCCTGCAGTTTTCTTTTTTTGTGACATCTTTGTCTGGTTTTGGTGTCAGGATGGTGGCGACCTTATAGAATGAGTCTGGGAGTGTTCCTCCCTCTGCTATATTTTGGAAGAGTTTGAGAAAGATAGGTGTTAGCTCTTCTCTAAATGTTTGATAGAATTCGCCTGTGAAGCCATGTGGCTAATGGTTTATCAATTTTGTTTATCTTCTCAAATAACCAGCTTTTAGTTTTATTTATCTTTGCTATCATTTCCTTCATTTCTTTTTCATTTATTTCTGATCTGATTTTTATGATTTCTTTCCTTCTGCTAATTTTGGGAGATTTTTGTCCTTCTTTCTCTAATTGCTTTATGTGTAAGGTTAGGTTGTTTATTTGAGATGTTTCTTGCTTCTTGAGGTAGGATTGTATTGCTATAAACTTCCCTCTTAGAACTGCCTTTGCTGCATCCCATAGCTTTTGAGTCATCGTGTATTCATTGTCATTTGTTTCTAGGTATTTTTTGATTTCTGCTTTGACTTCTGCAGTGATCTCTTGGTTATTAAGTAGTGTACTGTTTAACCTCCATGTGTTTGTATTTTTTTCAGATTTTTCGTGTAATTGATATCTAGTCTCATAGCATTGTGGTCAGAGAAGATTCTTAGTATGATTTCAATTTTCTTAAATTTACCAAGTCTTGATTTGTGACCCAAGATATGATCTATCCTGCAGAATGTTCCATGAGAACTTGAGAAGAAGTGTATTATGTCATTTTTGGATGGAATGTCCTATAAATATCAATTAAGTCCATATTGTTTAATGTATTATTTAAAGCTTCTGTTTCCTTATTAATTTTCCTTTTTGGATGGTCGGCCTATTGGTGAAAGTGAGGTGTGAAAGTCCCCTACTATGATTGTGTTACTGTCAATTACCCCTTTTATGGATGTTAACATTTGCCTTATGTATTGAGGTGCTCCTATGTTGGGTGCATAAATATTTACAATTGTTATATCTTCTTCTTGGATTGGTCCCTTGATCATTATGTAGTGTCCTTCTTTGTCTCTTGTAATAGTCTTTATTTTAAAGTCTATTTTGTCTGATATGAGAATTGCTACTCCAGCTTTCTTTAGATTTCCATTTGCATAGAATATCTTTTTCCATCCCCTCACTTTCAGTCTGTATGTGTCCCTAGGTCTAAAGTGGGTCTCTCATAGACAGCGTATTCACGGGCGTTGTTTTTGTATACATTTAGCCAGTCTTTGCCTTTTGGTTGACGCCTTTAATCCATTTACATTTAAGGTAGTTATCGAAATGTATGTTCCTATTAACATTTTCTTAATTGTTTTGGGTTTGTTATTGTAGGTCTTTTCCTTGTCTTGTGTTTCTTGCCTAGAGAAGCTCCTTTAGCATTTATTGTAAAGTGAGTTTAGTGGTGCTGAATTATCTTAGCTTTTGCTTATCTGTTAAGATTCCCATTTCTCCATCAAATCTGAATGAAATCCTTGCTGGGTAAGAGGTCCTTGCTGGGTAATCTTGGTTGTAAGTTTTTCCTTTCATCACTTTAAATATGTCCTGCCACTCCCTTCTGGCTTAAAGTGTTTCTGCTGAATGATCAGCTGTTAACCTTATGAGGATTCCTTTGTACGTTATTTGTTGCTTTTCCCTTGCTGCTTTTAATATTTTTTCTTTGTGTTCAATTTGATAGTTTGATTAATATGTGTCTTGGTGTGTTTCTCCTTGGATTTATCCCTGTATGGGACTCTCTGCGCTTCCTGGACATGCTGACTATTTCCTTTCCCATATTAGGGAAGTTTTCAACTATAATCTCTTCAAGTATTTTCTCAGTTCCTTTCTTTCTCTCTTCTTCTTCTGGGACCCCTATAATTCGAATGTTGGTGCATTTAATGTTGTCCCAGAGGTCTCTGAGACTGTCCACAATTCTTTTCATTCTTTTTTCTTTATTCTGCTCTGTGGTAGTTATTTCCACTATTCTATCTTCCAAGTCACTTATCCATTCTTCTGCCTCTGTTATTCTGCTATTGATTCCTTCTAGAGAATTTTTAATTTCATTTTTTGTGTTGCTCTTCACTGTTTGTTTCCTCTTTAGTTCTTCTAGGTCCTTGTTAAACGTTTCTTTATTTTCTCCATTCTATTTCCAAGATTTTGGATCATCTTTACTATCATTACTCTGAATTCTTTTTCAGGTAGACTGCCTATTTCCTCTTCATTTTTTGGTCTGGTGGGTTTTTACCTTGCTCCTTCATCTGCTGTGTGTTCCTCTGTCTTCTCATTTTGCTTAACTTACTGTGTTTGGGGTCTCCTTTTCACAGTTTGCAGGTTCTTAGTTCCCGTTGTTTTTGGTGTCTACCCCCAGTGGCTAAGGTTAGTTCAGTGGGCTGTGTAGGCTTCCAGTGGAGGGGACTGGTACCTGTGTTCTGGTGGATGAGGCTGGATCCTGTCTTTTTGTTGGACAGGACTGTATCCGGTGGTGTGTTTGGGGGTGTCTTGACCTTATTATGATTTTAGGCAGCCTCTCTGCTAATGGGTGGTGTTGTGTTCCTGTCTTGCTAGTTGATTGGCATAGGGTGTCCAGCCATGTAGCTTGCTGGTCGTTGAGTGGAACTGGGTCTTAGCGTTGAGATCGAGGTCTTTGGGAGACCTTTCACCGTTTGATATTACATCGAGCTGTGAGGTTTCTGGTGGACCAGTATGCTGAATTCAGCTCTCCCACCTCAGAGGCTCAGGCCTGACACCTGGCCAGAGCACCAAAAACAAATCTACCAATGATAATAAACTCTAAATTCTAAACTAAGATAAAGATAAAACCAGAAACAAGTTAGATACAGAAAGCAAATCCCAAGTCTACAGTTTCTCCCAAAGTCCACCACCTCATTTTTGGGAGGCCTGACACCTGGCCAGAGCACCAAGACCCTGTCAGCCACAAGGCTCAGAAGAAAATGGAGGGAAAAAAAGGAAAGAAAGAAAGAAAGAAAAAGAAAGAAAAAAAGAAAGAAAGAAAGAAAGGAAGAGAGCAACCAAACCAAAAAACAAATCCACCAATGATAACAACTGCTAAAAACTATACTACAAAAAAAAAAAAAATGGACAGACATATACCTAGGACAAATGGTAAATGCAAAGCTATACTGACAAAATCACACAAAGAAGCATACACATACACACTCACAAAAAGAGAAAAAGGAAAAAAACAGAAAAAATATATATATATATAATAAGGAAGAAAGCAACCAAATCAATAAACAAATCTACCAATGATAATAAACTCTAAATTTATACCTAGGACAAATGGTAAATGCAAAGCTATACTGACAAAATCACACAAAGAAGCATACACATACACACTCACAAAAAGAGAAAAAGGAAAAAAACAGAAAAAAATATATATATATAATAAGGAAGAGAGCAACCAAATCAATAAACAAATCTACCAATGATAATAAACTCTAAATTCTAAACTAAGATAAAGATAAAACCAGAAACAAGTTAGATACAGAAAGCAAATCCCAAGTCTACAGTTTCTCCCAAAGTCCACCACCTCATTTTTGGGATGATTTGTTATCTATTCAGGTATTCCAGAGATGCAGGGTACATCAGGTTGATTGTGGAGATTTAATCTGCTGCTCCTGAGGCTGCTGGGAGAAATTTTCCTTTCTCTTCTTTTTTCGCACAGCTCCTGGGGTTGAGCTTTTGGATTTGGTCCCACCTCTGAGTATAGGTCTCCTGAGGGTGTCTGTTCCCTGCCCCAATGGGACAGGGTTAAAATAGCAGCTGATTAGGGGGCTCTGGCTCACTCAGGCTGGGGGGAGGGAGGGGTACAGAATGCAGGGCAAGCCTGCGGCAACAGAGGCCAACATAATGTTGCACCAACCTGAGGCACGCCGTGTGTTCTCCCGGGGAAGTTGTCCCTGGATAGTTGTCCCACAGGACCCTGGTAGTGGCGGCCTGCACAGGCTCCCGGGAGGAGAGGTGTGGTTAGTGACCTGTGCTTGTATGCAACCTTAGCGTTTCATGCCCGTCTCTGCATTCTGCACTGATAGCTGAGGCTCGTGCCCATTTCTGGAGCTCCTTTAGGCAGTGCTCTGAATCCCCTATCCTCATGCACCCTAAAACAATAGTCTCTTGCCTCTTAGGCATGTCCAGGCTTTTTCCTGGACTCCCTCCCGGCTAGCTGTGGTGCACTAACCCCCTTCAGGCTGTGTTCATGCAGCCAACACCAGTCCTCTCCCTGGCCAACACCAGTGCTCTCCCTGGGATCTAACCTCCAAAGCTGGAGCCTCAGCTTCCAACCCCCACCCACCCTGGCAGGTGAGCAAACAAGCCTCACGGGCTGGTGAGTGCTGGTCGGCACAGATCCAATGTGTGGGAATCTCTCCACTTTGCCCTCTGCACCCCCATTGCTGTGCTCTCCTCCATGGCTCTGAAGCTTCCCACCCTGCCACCCCCCATCTCCACCAGTGAAGGGGCTTCCTATTGTGTGGAAACTTTTCCTCCTTCACAGCTCCCTTCCCAAGGTGCAGGTCCCATCCCTATTCTTTTGTCTCTGTTTTTTTCTTTTTTCTTTCACCCTACCAGGTATGTGGGGAGTTTCTTGACTTTGGGGAAGTCTGAGGTCTTCTGCCCACATTCAGTAAGTGTTCTGTAGGAGTTCTCCCACATGTAGATGTATTTTGGGGGAAGAAGGTGATCTCCACGTCTTACTCCTCCACCATCTTGAAGGTTCCTCCTATCCTTATTTTTAAGTTAAAGATATAAGTATATATACATGAGTAAATCTGATAGTGAGTTTATATAAACAATGAGGACAATGAGTACGTTTCAGACCGTGGGAGATATCCAGAGGAGATGGTGAGAGGTACATGCTTCAAAAAGAAGGGGAATCCCAAGGGAATCCTGACAAAATCATTTACATGAAAGGTGTAAAATTGAATGTCAAGTACTCTTCAATTATAGAATCAAATGAGATAAAACTTTAGTAACTAACAAAGCAAACCTGCACCACACTAATAAGTCCTTCCAACTAATGCTGATGCTGCAGGAAAGATGCAAAGGTCGTAGCTGAGTTTCTGTTGTAATTAGTTCTCATACGGTGGTAAACTGATGTTGATGCATTATAAGCTGGAGTGGTGGCAATGACTGTAAAAATAATGCATGTCTTGCAAGTCACAAACTTCTGGAAATTAACCAAGTGACTTCTAGTGACAGCCAGGAGAGCATGCTGACTACACCAAGAAAACCTGTGACCCTTTCCCATAATGCACCATATTTTTAAAGACCTTTGTCTTTAGAAACTTCAAGGCATGCCATTCAGTGTTCACTGGAGCTTGTGATTATATTACCTTGTCACCTTTACTTTGCCAGACCCTGACTTGCATAACTGTTAAACAATATCTTGTTAAAATAGGAGGATTTGATATCCCTGAAAACAATAGGAAGCTATTGAGGGAAATCTGGTAGAGCGTAAAAACATGATCCAACATGTATATTAATAAAGATCATTTTTCAGAGCGTGGCATGATGGATTCCTGGTGGACACAAAAAGATTGAACATATGGAATCGCTTAAAAGCTAATAAGCGTAATCTAAGTAAGAAATTAAGTCCTGAGAAAGAAGGGATGGACTTTTAATAGGTTGATTTAGTAGATTTAATGAGTGACTGAAATGCCAACATTTTGAAAAGACGAATCTAGGATGATTACCAATTTACCCTCTAAATAACTGGGATGATGGTGGTGACATTTATGAAGATTGGTAATATGATAAGCATAAAGAGAAACACTTCTTAATTTGTTCTTTTTCTCCTCTGCAACCTCCACTGGCTGTTTGTTTCCATTCATATACACAGAGATTAATTAAGTGAGTGGGAAAACTGGAAGGAGCTTTACAGAGGAAGGAGCTAAGTGATAAGGATTCAGAGTTTAAAGCAGAATAAAATGACTTTTGCCCAGAACATTGCCACTTGGAATAGTTTTGAGCCTCCTGGAGAAAGAGTATAGGTAAAGAACCCAGGAGAATCTATAAGCCTTAAGCACAAGAAGAGATATTTTACAGACTCTGGTAGCCCAGTGAGGCACAGGGTTGGGAGAAGAAGCCCCACCTCACCACACCTCACCAGTACCATTTATGTCAGGAGGACTGAAACATTTGGTAGCACTGGAGAAAGCATTGTGATAATTATACTGCCAATTTCATGGTGGGCAGGGGCAACTGTGACTCTCCAGATAGCTTTGTAGGCATCTCCCAAGAAGAATGATCACACATATTCATGGCAGCTGCAAGACATAGAATAATTTGTAGACATTTATGAAGAGTTTCTTGGTCTACATACTTAGGATGTAGGACTGATATTGAATTTATAAAAATTTGGAAAAAAAGGAAGATGAGGAGTTCAGATTCTACATATGATATTAAGGTAAGAGCAGATTACTTAAGTGGAGATCTTTAGTGTGCATGAGGATATATGGATCTGAATATTTTGATACTCGTTTGGGCTAACTGCATAGTATCAGATATTTTGGAGAATATTGATAGTTTGAACTACATGTGGGGGGTCACTCAACAGGTAGAGTATGTAGGGGAAAACAAAAACAAAAACAGATCCAAGATGGAACCCTGAGTAACATTGATATCACAGTTTCTAAAAGTGATATTTTTAATCTAATTTTTATATATAATTTTAATACAATTGATAATTTCTTAAATAATTTGAAGCATTTTTTTCCTTTATAAACATCAATTAAGTTTTTAGCTACAGTGTGTTTGGCCTTATAACAATGTGTGAGATGAATCTGTAGCAACTCTCCCAAACATAAGTTAGGGGGTATTTCTGGGACCCAGGAAATCTGCGATTTAGTGCCTCCTTGGAGATCTACATCTAGAAAACTTCCCCTTTATAATAGAGATGAGAATGAAAATCATATATTGTGATCTGTCTGTCTCTCTCCTCATTTATTTCTCCTCCCTTAGTTCCCACCACTCCCACTCCCCACACACGTGCAAAAATGCTCATCACACTTAGTCTCTCTTTTGGGAAATTTGGAGAATTCCAGGTGCCTAGACTGGCTTTATAGGCATGATTTCCAAATTACAGGGAAGGCCTTCCCAGACCAGCTGATAGATCCCTAAAGTTAATTTAGCGTAAGACATTTTTTTTTTAAGTAGAGATAGGCTTGATACAAATATCTCTGGAGGTGTGCACACAGGACTTAAGCATGTGATTTTATGCAAAGACTGATACCAGAATGCAGATTCGGCTTGAGGGAGTTTGCCAAAGAATAGTCAAAGAAGCTCTTTTGACATACTTCAAAATAATACAATTATTTCCAGGTACATTAGTACTCATTGGCACTTCCAAAGGTTATTAGAACATCTGCTGAGAAAGGGGAGACAGGGTGGTAATTAAATTACCATTCTTTATAGAGGCCACTGAAGATTTAGAACTATCCTGAAATTAGGCAGAACTTTAGTCTGCAGGTTGAAGCAGTTTATTTAAACTTACTTAACTCCTAAGAAATATTTAATGAATTAGCTTGGCACTCCTAAGGAGTATTTTGAAGATAATCTTCAACTTAAATAATATTTTGCAAATGCAGAAAATCTGCATTTGAGTTTCTTTTTGTGGGTGGCCAAACATACCAAGTATATGTGAAGTTTTTATCCAGTTTCACATTCCAAAATATAAGCCTTGAGAATGACCAAAGCCTCCTCAGATCTATTTTCTCTCTGCTGTGCTGTGGTTAAAAACTCAGTCCCTGGAGTCAGATGGACCACAGTTGAATCCTAGCGTCATCACTTGTTAGTAGATTTTGCTTGGGAAAACCACTTAACCTTTCTAAGCCTGTTTTTTTAACCTGTAAATATAGAAAGAAAACTGATATCTCAAATTACTGTAGTGAAGTTTGAAACAGATAGAATTGTCAAACTCTTGGCATATATGAAGCTTTCAATAAATGTTAACTCTCATTGTCAACAATACTTCCTATTCTGCTTTTGTTTTCTATTTTCACAATTTGCTATAAAGATACTTTTACAGGTATCATGGCTGTGAATCTGAGTACAGGGAAAAAAGAAAAATATGTAAACAAAAGGTAGAGGCCAACTGAGGAAAATACCAATAGGAAAATATGGCAACAGATTAAAATGCATAACTTGCCCAAAAAGTCATTTTAATTGAAAATTAGGCATATTTGAAATTATCCATATTATAACTTTTCCACTAAAAGATGAAAATAGTCAGTGATGGCAGGAAAATAGCTCTTAGAAACCTGTCACATCAAACTGACATAATTATACTTTAAAATACCTCATTATTCATGTGTTAACCTGAAAATCTTATATTAATGTACTTCTTTTTCCATACACATGCCCTATTTCTACTATATGAAAAAGAAATAATGTAATATTCGGTTTATATTTTGACATCTTTAATCTAATTTCAGGTCTTATGGTGGAGTGCTTTAAAATTAAAATAGAAATAGAATTAAATAAAATTAAAATAGAAATAAAATAGTCTTAGACACAAAGGTAGTTTGAATTTTTTTAATGTTCTATGGTTCTTTGACACAGTTTGGAATAATCTGTCTAAGAAATAGTCACTATGTGACCTCTTTCATCAAAGTTGCATGCTGTATGAAAATGGTTATCAAGGTAGTCTAAAATAAATTCTTTGATAGAAATTATCATATTTTAAAGCAGTCAAGCATAGGGGGAAATTTTATACTCTCCTTTACCTGCAACTTAATATCTAGAATCATCTATATCCATCACCATCATTATGTTTTCCCTTCCTGGCTGGTTGCCATTCAAGTATGCCTCATAGGAAATTCTCATGCAGTTATACTTTCTGTGGGAAGGCACTGTAAAACTGTTATCTTCTGCAACTAAATTCTCTTTTCAAAAGTTTGAATTATTTCCTCTTTCCTTTCTTTAGTTGTGCTCCTTGAACACTTTCTCTGTAAGAGCAGTCAAACCTATCATAAAGCACTTTGTTTATGCCTATCAAAATATACAATCTAGAAGGAGTCATAACCTTGGCAAGTCTGCTCCTTTTTCATTTCACATTGTGTCTTCAACTCAGGTTTTATTTTCTTTTCCCTAAAGATCTACCATAACTTATCTTTTATATTTTGTTTTCTTTTTCATTATTTAGAACTTGGTTACCATGGCTTTGTTGTTGGACCAGTGACATGTGGATGGAATTTTGCTTGTTCTAGAAGGTAAGTCACACAACATTCATCTACTGTTTAAGAACTCCAAGATGCTGAAAACTCAGTAACTTCTGCTGTTTTTTTACATAGTTTCTATCCAGTATTTCATGTTTTACTTGACATTACTTTCATTTTCTGGTATATTTACTCTGTGATAATTGTCATATTCCATTAACCTTTTTTTGATTCTGCTAGTCTGAGAATGTTTTGTTTGTACCATTGGAAATGATGACATAATTATTTGATGGTGTAATGAATCTTTTATGTCTATCTTGTCTGTCATATGCTTTCCATTTACTTTCTTTACACACTAGTTATCCTAATATAAGCAATGATAACACTACAACGTTTTTTCCTTGGCCCTGAGTCTTTCAGTATCATTATCACTACTCTAACTTTCCCTGTAAGAATAACCAACACAAAGCAAAATTTTTAAGACATGCTATTAAATCAATTTAGTAAAAGCAAGGTTATAGTTATAATAATTTTCTCAATATATTACAGATTTCTCATCTTGCAAATTCTATGTAAAGCACAGGAATCATATTTTATGAAAGAAGCAACATTGACTTTGTAGTAACTCTGAACATCTCATTCAATTCTTTTCTGTCTCTGATTTCATGTCTGTCCATATGGGATAATATAAGGCTGCATAAGAAACTCATTGACATTATTCAAATTCAGTTCTGTAAAAAATTTGGGAGAGTTCAGAGACAAATTGAGCTAACCTGTTTCTTTAATTTGAGGGGAAATTTCCAGAAACTGCTCAAAATAAACACTTCACTGAAACCTCTAATTAGATCAATATTATTTTACCATTGATGAAATACTGCTTAAATGTACAGATTTATATTATATTCTCCAAGTAAGATTTGTTCCTTCTTGGGTTTGATATGAGATAAATTACCTCATTCATCAATTGAAAAGAGTTTAAATCCTAAATTTTAACGATGATTATTGTGTTACAGTACAGAAAAAATTAGGGAAGTCTATAAAAATAGTTTTCCACTTCCTTGGCTTTAACTATGTAACAACCTCAGTAATAATTTACTGCATATTTATTTTATTATAATTATAAACATTAATTTTAATGTTTAAACTATGAAGGAAACTAGAAAGCATTTGCAATCTCACCAAATGTCACTGAATATTTATGACAGGAAATTAGAAGTCACATTAATTTCTCTGTCTATGCTGTTTCTATCCACAGAAATGAATAATGCTCTTGAACCAAATTATTTTATTAACTCTTGCAATAATGACTAAAAATAACTGGCTCAATTGGAGCTTTCCATTAAACTGAGTACTTGTTTATTTGTTTAATTTTTATTAATTCACTCACCAGTTACTTATTGGACTCTGACCACAAGCCACACATTGAAATAGAAAATGGGAATAGAAAAATATATCTGTGCTATCCCTGTGCTCAGATTGCTCATATTCTGTTGGGTCAACATAAATATATGCAAAACTCATACCGTGATGAGTGTTCTAATACCAGTGTGATAGGAACATCATAATGTATTCCAAAGAGGAGTGTTATCATAGAGAAGTTGATATTTGTTCTGGACTTTATTAAATAAGTAGAGTTTTACCAGGCAGAAAAGAGTAATATCACAGCACAGAGTAACAACACAGAGTTCTAAAGGATGTGGTAGATTTGAGTGCTATAAGCACTGGAACCCACAACATGCATGGTGGTGTTTAACAGAGGACAAGGCTGGAAAAGAACCTTGAGATAATATTGTTCAAGGAATTAAATAGACTGCTTAAAAAATTTAGATTTTGTTTTGCTGAAAATGAGAAGACAATAGGATATTGTCCAAATTCTCAGAAGAGCATATAATACACTCAGGATTTGACTCCTGACACCCTCTTCAACCTAATGGCCTAGATTTACCAATAAGTAATTTATATTTTAGACATTTTTAACTGATTATAGTTCTCCAGCATATTTGTGGCTTTATACTTCCTATGACTGGGACATATTTTCCTTTCTTTCTCTGTCCCCCCTTCACTTGGCTAATTCCTACTCTGTCTTCAAATCTCAGATTACACATCACACCCTCCAGAAAATGTTCACTAATTCTAATATATTGTTAGGTTTTCCAGTTATGTGCTTTGACAATAACCATATCTCTAGCAAATTCATAATGTATTATATTTATGTTTTTTTTTCCTCTTCTATTATACAATGAGCTAGTTTAGGACTAGAACAATGGCTGGTATAAAAACTCCTCATACAATGGAGAAACCTGAACTATTACCTTAACCAAGTGATCAGGAATAACATGACAAGTAATATGGTGTATAGATGTCATGCACTCCATGATAGGATAAACTGAGAATGGCACATCACTTTCCTGGTACCCTTGCAAAAATGCATTACCTAATCTAATCACGAAAAACCATAAACAAACCTAAATTGAGAGGCATTCTGCAAAATAACTGATATTCAAAATGTCAAGGTCATGAAAAACAAGGAATGACTAAGGAGTTTTCACAGATTAGAGGAGACTAAGGAGACATAACAACTACATGCAATGTGGGATCATGGCTTGGATCCTGGAACAAGAAAAAATATGTATAATAGTGGGAAAACTCATAAAATCTGAATAAAGTCAATAGCTTAGTTAACAATATTGTCCCAGTGTTAATTTCTCAGTTATGTACTATAATAATGTAAGATGATTACAGTATAGAAAGCTGGGTGAAGGGTATACAAGAACTTTGTACTAGTTTTGCAACTTTTTGCAAGTCTAAAATTACATCAGAATAAAAGTAAAAGGAGTTCCTTAAATATTTGTTAAGTATATAAGTTACTGAGGCATGGTGTTTTGAACCATAAATCACTATTTCCTCTTCTATATTTCCAAATAGTATTTATTGACTACCTAGCCTACAACTTGTACTATGTTAGGAACTCAGAAATCTTTTAATGAAAGATGAATAATAACCACTAAAACTGCACTTTAATTGCTATTACTAAAAAATTTTAATTAAATGTAGTTTAATATAGTGCTAATTATATATATATGTATATAATCCATTTGCCACATTTTAATCTCCCAGTGAGTTTTTTTGTGTCAGCGTGCTACACATGTAGTATTACTTTAGTAATCTTTATTAATATCAAATTAGTAAATGTTGCATAATGTCAGGTAGCAACAAAGGAGCCATAATACCATGAAAAGATTCAGTTTCTCATAGAATGAGCTATATTGTGTAGCTTTTGAAGATCAAAGAATAAATTTCCTCATGAATATCAATCATGAAAGTTCTCAACAAACAATTCAATATAATCAAACCATTGCATGGGAAGCAAACCAAAGACACAGTTACAGTCTTCAAAGACATTATTTTTTAAAGCAATAGTCAAATATGCTGCAAGGGCACAGAGTTTTTGAAAATTATCCTCAAGGGGGAGTAAAAAGAATGTCTTGTGATATGAAGTAAATCAAAACTTCAGATTAAAAATGCACTTGTAAAATGTCTTTAAATATTGTAAAGTTCAGATTTATTACTGATCCTCTCTTATTCTAGAATAGTCAGATATTTTTGGGTTTTGTGACTATAACATATGTAACTCAGCCTATGGAAGCTAAAGGTCACTCTGTGTTGTTTCATTTTCACAGACTTGCTGACAAGTAAAACATTGTACACAGATTGAAATATTCCATTAGATGTGACAGAAAATAAAAGGTTAACGTAAGCATTTTAGAAGTGAAAGAAAGGTTGAAATTACTAAGATATTCTTCCGATATGTCATAAATTGTAAAGGCCGACATATATTTCAGGTCATTTCTACTCCTTCTCTTAAAATTTTAAACTTTATTTTTAAAACTATACCACTCACAATATGGTATTTGCCTACAATCTAAAATTTACTCAATTAAGGTCCATCTTATTTATGGGGGGCAGAAATTTGGAGACAGTGCTTTCCATGGACACTCCCTGTCTCAGTCTATAACTCCTTATAAAAGGACCCAACGTCTCCAGAAGCAACCTCTCAAAGCCATCCCAGGAATCTTCAGCAGCTGTCTTCTGGTCCTATCTGGCCTGCCAAAACTGTCAAATGACAAAATTAAAACAATTTAGTAACTAGTGTGATCTCCTTTATTCAAGGGAAAACAATCCATGAATGGGGGGAGTACAGTGCCTCACAAGCAGTGGTACACTCTTCCCGAGGGATTTTGGGCAAGAGTGAGTTTTATGGAATGTTAGGAGAGGCATCTGGAAACAGGGCATGATTGGCCAGGAGGTTGGGGTTTTCCTTACGGGGCTATTGGGGTTCTATTTTCTAGGGTAAGGTAAGATGGCTAAAGCTGAGTTGGAGGCCTGTGATTGGTGTATGTTAGGCATCCTTGTCAGGTGTTTCTCATAAGTGGAGGCTGATTTAGGTTTGATTTGTGACATGGGTTGGACCACTGGGGCAGCCTCCATTTTGTGGGTCTGGATATATGAATTAACTTTATCACTCCTTACTTTGTCTGTTTTCCTCTTAGTTCTTTTAGTTTGTTGTTTTGCTTACTTTCATGAAGGAGGTTTCTTCATATGTGTGTCACCTTTTGTTTTCCATGAATTCTTAATCTTGAGACACTGAAAGTCCCATGGGTGTGGTTGGGTGTGTAGGGTGATGGGATGGCCAGCTGAGGACACTCAAATGTATTTTTCGTAGTTCTTTCTCCAAGAGGATAAAATTTCTCCAGATAAGAATCCTTTAATGTCCAATCTTCTTATTAGGTTCTTTATTTTCTTCTATAGAACAACATTTTTAAAAAAGACATAATAAATTTTTGGTCAGGTGTTATGCAAATCTCAGAGTCAGAGAGGCCCCAGATGACTGAAGGGCTTTATAAAAATTATTTTTAATGTAAAATTCTTTTGAATATGTCTTTAAAAATGAAAAATCCTTCAATAAACATTCAGAATTAGAGCCTTTAGAGATTTGAAAAGCCAAATACCCCTTCCAAAAGGGTAAAACTCCCACACAATGAGGATACTAATAAGTTCATCAAGTAAGCAAGAGTAAAAGTGGGAAAATATTCTCATGTCATAAATTAATAGCAAACTTGAAAAAAATCTTACTATTTTTTCCTAGCTTATATCTAAATATAAGGGAAGAAAAATAGTGTGAAACCAAAGTAAAAATGTTAACTAAACCTTAAAAGGGGTTATGTTAGTCTGTCTGTAATTGGTTTTGAATGCTTCCTGTAAGGTAGGAGGTTAGTAATCCCTGATAGGGACTTGTTTATTTTTCACTACCAAGCAAAGCCCTAAATTGATTTATTGTGTTAGATCAGTTGATTGTTTGTCTGTTTTCTGTATAGTTGCCTGGGTCTGGCTCAGTACAACATTAAACAATACTACAACTGTTTTCTACTACAACCTCTCTTTTTGTGTACTCTCTTATTGGATGGAAAACCAATATATTGTAGCCATCACCTGTGTTATTCAAGTAAGTAAGCTCCCGACCAGTAAATAGAGAAATATACCTATTGCATATTTTTATTAATGTTTTAATGCCCCTTTAGTACTGAACTCAGCTATTATTTCCTGGGTGTATCACATAAGGTAAAGAGGCAATAAGTGCTCCATCTGTTTCTTCATTAGGTTAGCTGTTTGTTTCTCTGTGAACTGCTGTGTAAAATTGGGAAAAATAAGAGCTTGTGCAAGAAGACAGTTGCCTTTACTTAGCATAAAATGTTCATGGTACTTTGGATTAGTTGTGGATTTCTTTGAATTTCAGTGACTTGAAAGAGCTTGGAATTCTAATCCAATTGCTTTCAGATTCAATGGAACTGTAAATAAACAATTTAGAGATATGTAAAAAAAATTTTCCTAATTAATTAATACATTTCATGATTACATGTATTATCCAGAATTCCAAATTTATTATACCCAGAAATTAAAGTTTGAGTATTTGGGTTGACAATTTTATGTAAAAGTTGGGGACTGGATTACATAAATGAACAAAATCAATTGTTACATGGTAATAAGTTAGAAAACACCATGCAAAGTTTTCATAAAGTAAAGCAGAAATCAAAAAAAAAGAAAAAACACCTTCTCATATAACTCTTTGAACACCGCAATTTTTGTTACCCTACAAGAGTCCCTATTTATTTATTTAAATTTGATTTTATTGTTGTAAGAACACTTAATATTAGATCTACCCTCTTAAAAAATGTTTAAATATGCAATACATTATTGTTGTACACTGTTGTACAGCAGATCTTTAGAGACTATTCATCTTGCTTAACTAAAACTTTATGCCTGTTTTTTAGAAGCTTGATGTCTCCCTCTGCTGTCAGATTTGATTCTATGAATTTGACTATTTTAGATACCTCATATAAGTAGAATCATGCAGTATGTATTTTTTTGTGACTGGCTTATTTCATTTAACATAGTACCCTCAAGGTTCATCCACATTGTCACATTCGGCAGAACGTCCTCTTTTTATAAGACTGAATAATACTCCATTGTATATATATGCCACAGTTTCTTTAAGCATTTATCTGTTGATGGTCATTTAGGTTGCTTCCACATCTTGGTTATTGTGAACAGCTCTGCAATGAACATCGGAGCTAATATCTCTTTGAGATCTTGGTTTCAATTATTTTAGATGAATATCCAGAAGTGAGAAATTGAGATCATACAGTAGTTCTACTAGATGACAGAGTAAGTTTTAAAAAATTAGTGCAAAATAATAGCTTTAATTAGTATGTTACTACTTTATAAAACACGATAATCATCTAATATGGGTAATTTATATAAATCTCATTCTGTGGTATATATGACCTTCCTAGAATAGTGAAAAACTGGAGAAAATATTGGCGCTATAAAGAGGTTTTAGTTTTGTTTCCTCTAATTTTATTTGGCTGTTGGTTTATTTTAAGTGTATAAGGGGTCATCATAAGTATACATTTTATATTCTAGACTAATTAAAATGGAACTCTGAAATCTTGCTGTACTAAAGTGGGTTTGAATAAGTAACTAAATAGTATAATTAAAAACACAGATAAAATAATTTAGATAAAGCTAAAATTCCATTGTTACCTGGCCTTTACTTTCCCAAATAATTTCTCAGAGTGATGTTTAGTATACAATTGTCCACAATGTAAAAAAACAAAAATTCCTGCATACTCTTAAATTCACACATATGCAAATCCTCTTTCAACAATATTGAAAAGTGTTATTGACAAAGGACAACATCTCCTAACCACAAAATAAGAAAGAAGCCTATATTTAATGGAAAGAAAAACTCTCAGATATTGAAGAAAACAGGACATCTGCAGGGGTTTATTCCATTCAACAGTATAATTTCTCCAAGGGCCCAATTCTCTGGGAACATAATAACACATTCTTTGCAGTATGAAGCTCCTTCCTCTCTATGTTTCCTGCCTGTTCCACATTCCTTATTCTCTGTAGCATCTGATAGAGGCACACAGTTGGAAATACACCAAATCAAAAATTGAATAATTTAAAATTTTTCTAATTATCTAATATGAAAGCAAGGAAGTGTGTGTCATTTTCTGGGGTAAGATTTGGTTTTCAATAATAAGTGACTGTGATAAACGTGAAATGCTTAAAGAAGCAGAACCTGGTAATTCTCAAAGTACAGAAAAACAAAACAAAACAAAACATGGACCTGATTAGACAAAGATCCATCTGACGGAAGTTGTCCTTAACTATCCTTTTCCTTTCTCTTCAAGGTACATTTCAGGAAATAAGTGCTTAATATCTACTTGATGTGATGAAGGACACTAAAATTTGAGAACATTGTAACTTTATTTTACTAGTATGCTGATGCTTCTTCATATCCAGTTTTTATTTTCCATCTTCTAATAAGCTGGAAAAAAAAGAAAATGGAGTGAGAGTTCTTTAGGAGCTAAAAATACAAAAAAAAAAAAAAAAAAAAGAAGAGAAAATTTAAAAGTCTAATTTACAAATATACTGCATTTTCTAAATAAAGCTCCTTTTATTTAAGGCAAACATCTTGGCAAATAGCAAGAGAAAATACATTTATACACTTAGTATATTTGCTTCCTTAAATTAAATGACTTATGATTGTTAAAGAGTGCTAAAATATTGTGTATTTCCATTAGCACAAAAATGATTTTAGGAGTAAAAAGGTAACACACCACAAACACAGACACACACACACACACACACACACACACACACACACTCTGACCATGACTTCAAAGTTTGGAAATGTTTACATCTCTATATATTCCAGTGATTTGTTCTGTCTTCCTAGCTGAATGAGATAGAAATTCATGCAGAATACTCAATGCAAATACCTCTCTCTCTCTCGTTCTTTCTTTCTGTTTCTCCTGTGGTGCTGTATGCCATGGAAGTTAACCTTCCATATCTGACATTTTACGTATAAAAAGCACACCAACTTTTACAAAGTGTAAGAGGAAAATATTGTCAAATACTGTCCAAGTCCTTAACTAGGTCATGGAATCTAGTCAGTGAGCTGCTGTAGGTTTTGACAGCTGTTCCTGGCTGTAGCTCTGCTGTGTGCATAAGGGCTGCACCTCTCTCCAGATGCCAAGTAGCAGAGCAGCAGGGTGCTGATGGCAGTTAGAGCTGTGACAGTCAGCCAGCTTGGTACTTTTCCCCAATTGGAAGGCTACTGTCTTCAAAAGTTCGCTTTGGGTACTACTTTCTCTTATGTTTACAAGAAAACCACAGCCAAATACCTCGCCTGCCCATCTGTGCCATATTAGACATCTGGACAAACTTGGCCCTTGTATGCACATCAATGTGATGGCTCACAGATTTGTTTTGTCAGCATTCACAGACCACTGGTCAAGATATGGTTCTCAAAGAAAAGTGTCCTTACCTGTATTTCTATGAAGCCCTTTGTTTTAGAAATGACTTATAAATTGGATACATTACAAGAGCAGGTTTATATCATGGAACTTTTGGAAAGTCTATTCATCCTAAAAATTCCCTTGGTTACTCAATTTGCCAACATTTAAGTGCCTTCCCTTAGCGGTTACATTAATTGTTGTAAGCAGTATCTCATTGCACTATTTACAAATTACACCACATAATTGCAGGTGGAAATTCTTGAGGATTATACTTTTGCCCCTTATCCATTTTATGAAATCTTACTAAAAATCATTTAACAAAGAAAACATAAATAAATGTTTTATATAAATATTTTCACTTCAGTGCTATCTTGTCCTCTGTCTTTTCAATCCGCAACCCCTTTCCTCACCCCTTCTCTTGCACCAGCCACCATTGCCATTGTAAGTAATTTACTACAACTTCTGGACTAAGGGTCAAAAATGACCTGCCACTTCCCAGTACTCTTCTGGTTCAGAAGCACTTGGCATGGTTGGCCACACCCTCTTTTTGCAGCCTTTTTTGCCTATTTGTGCCTATGACACTTGAAACAGCTTGTTCTTACATTTTCCAGTCTTAGTCTATTTTCCTAGTTCCTTTCTTCCCCTCACACTTGAGACTGGCATTTTCAAAATTCTGGCTCCATCTTCCTTGCTATGTTATTCTGTTCTTGACTCTCTCTTGCCCTTATCATAGGATTTCACACATTAGAGGCATAATTTGTCTCCAGTCTTTATACCTCCTAAACTCAGGTAATGATAAACTCCGTAATCCATGTAGTACATGTACCATGGCTTCCTCAGTGTTTAGAAAACATTTTTGTACAATATTTTAGCATGTATTGTATATTCAGTTGAGTTTTAGTTCTCTTTTTTCCCTTTTGTGTTAGTTTACTATTGCTGCTGACAAAAATTACTGTAAATATAGCCATTTAAAATGATTAAATATTAAATATTATTTAAAATTATTAAATAATTCCTTTAATTATTTAAGATAACATTATTTTACAATTTTATGGTTCAGAAGTTCAAAACGGGTCTCACTGGACTAAAATCAAAGTTTCAGCCTGGGTGTATATAAATTCTTTTCTGGAAGCTCCATGGGATAATTGACTGCTCACAGTTTTCAGATTCTAGAAGCCACACACATTCCTTGGCTTGTGGTCCTCTTTCTTTAGCTCCAAGGTGAGCAACAGCAGGTCAAGTCCTTCTGACATCATATCACACTGACCTTCCCTCCTGACTCCCTCTTTCATTTTTAAGGACCCTGATGTAACATTGGGTCCACCAAGGTAATCCAGGATAATTTCCTTAAGTTCAGTGGATGAGCAAACTTAATTCTCTCTGCAACATTTTTTCCCCTTGCCATCTAACCTAACATATTCCCAGGTTCTGAGGATTAGGACATAGACATTTTTGTGGGAGGTATTATCCTGACTACCACACTTCACCATCTTTCTGCCTAAACTATTACTTTAGCATAAAATTTTCTTGATCTAATCTGTAAAAATTTAGTGTAAAAATATTTGGAATTTCATCTCTGAATCTGGGGACTGGGGAGAGTTTTGAGGGTAAAAATTTCACTTTTTGAGACACTTCTGAATATTTGTGCTATGCTGAGTATATGGCATTGCTGTTGGTGATGAGTATACAATGCAGAAAGTGCTGTATGGAAAGAACATGGACACTGCTGGTGATGATTAGTAAATGAACTAGATAATGCATCCAGGGAACAAAGCTGTGGGGTGGGGGGAAATAAAAGTTTCTGACTTCAGTGGGAACTTCCATAAAAAGTAGAGACTCTTTCGTCATAGTTGTCATGCTCAACATAATCATCTACTCAGAGCTTTATGAAATTAGAAGTTATAATGACACTGAATTCATTAGATGTATATATTATGTATGTGGGAGGATTATGTTAAAAAATGTTTTTAAAAATGTTCATTTAGAGCTTACTCTGTTTAAAGCTTGCTAACGATTTCAAAGGATGCCAAGATGATAACACACAGCCACTGCTCTGACCTCCAGAGGGAGGAGGGAGAGACAGAGACAGAGAGTCCCAATGGAGCAAATGAGGAGAGCTGTTGCTCTACAAAGGTAATACTGTTCTTAGAAGAGTGAAATATATGACAGTGCTTTCTGCCGTTAATCTTCCCATGTGTCGCACAGGAAGAGAAACAGAAGAACTCCTGCAAGAATAGTTTAGACTCTATCATCTGGTTCAACTTGCCCTTGTTTCTTTCCTTTCTTGTCTGGTTCTGTTAGCCAGGATCTTCCTTAAGTATTGGGTTTCAGGTCCTGCCTTGTTTTTTTGTTTTGAAATAAGACTTCAACCCTTAAATTCTAGTCTTCATAGTTATTCACTCCATCATTCATAGCTTGTCCACAGAAATATTACCCTCTAGAATGTTGTCTACAGTTTGGCCTCTCAGTTCAGATATTTAACCACTAAGATTTCTGTGTATTTTTTGTTACTGACTCTCCTGATTGTCTGCCTTAGCCTAATGAGATTGTTTTCATTTCTGAATATCAGCCATTTCTGCTGGTAAAGCCATGATTCTGACAGGAACTATTCTTAATACAGTATGTTTGTTTACTTTTGGTACAGAATGTTTCTTTTCATATTAACAGGTCTCCCTTGTACCAAGTATTCGCATAACACATCTAACATTACTGCAGAAGGCAGAATATTTGTTAATGGAAACAAATAATTCTAGCTCCACACTTCCTGCCTTTTCTCCCTGTAGCATCCTCTCCCAAGTTTAGTTATTGTATTAGCCAGGGTTCTCCAGAAAAATAGAGCCAATAGGAGACTGATTGATGGATTGGTTGATTGATTTTACAAATTGGTTCACAAGATTATAGAGGATGAGAAGTCCTAGAATCTGCCATTGGCCAGTTGGAGAATCAGCTATTCGGTCCAATTCGGAACACCTGAGAACCATTAAGGCTGATAGTGTAAGGTTAAGTCCAAAGGCCCAAGAATTGGGGAGCACAAGTTATAAGTCCTGGTCTGAGTCTGACAACCCAAGAACCAGGAGCAAAGATGTGTGAGGGCAGAAGATGGATATATCAACTCAAGCAGAGAGAATTCGCCTTTCTTCCACATTTTTGTTCTATTCAGACCCTCAATGGATTGGATAATGCCCACCCCTATTGATGAGGGCAATTTTTTTTACTCAGTCTACTAATTCAAATGTTACTATCTTCTGGAGACATTCTCATAGGCACACCCAGAAATATTTTACCATCTGGCTAGGCAACACTTAGCCCAGTCAAATTGACACATGACATTAATAATTAGTGTTATCCATGTTACATTTATTCTTGACTTTTTCAGTCCTAAGGTTAATAAAATCTGTGCAAGAAACTTTATGACAGGGATTGAAGCCCATATCTAGACACCTACAGACCCCATTTCCACTTGAGCTACCGTTATATTTATTTTCTTTCCTTTTTACCAAAGCTCCTGAAATAAATTTTCATTTTCTACTGTATCCAATGTTTCCCTTCCCATTCTGTATTGAACACACTTCCACTGGAGCTTCAAACCCATCATTCCTCAGAAATTTAACCATAATTCTTTTTGTAGTCACCTTCCTAGTTCTAATGGCCAATTTTCAGATCTCACTTTATTTCACCTATTAGCAGCATGTGATATAGTCAGTCACTACTTCATCTTTCATAAAAGTTTCTTCATTTGACATTTTTTATGTTTTTAAATTTTTATTGAAGTATAGTTGCTTTACAATGTTGTGTTAGTTTATACTGTACAGCAAAGTGTATCAGCTATATGTGTGTGTATATATATATATAGATAGAAAGATAGATAGATAGATAGATAGATAGATAGATAGATATCCCCTCCTTTTTGGATTTCTTTCTCATTTAGGTCACCACAGAGCACTGAGTAGAGTTCCCTGAGCTATACAGTAGGTTCTCCTTAGTTATCTACTTTATATATAGTAATGTGCATATGTCAATCCCAATCTCCCAATTCATCCCACCCCCCTTTCCCACTTTGGTGTCCATACATTAGTTCTTTACGTCTGTGTCTCTATTTCTACTTTGCAAATAGTTTCATCTGTACTATTTTTCTAGATTCCACATATATACATTAATATATGATATTTGTTTTTCTCTTTCTGACTTACTTCACTCTGTATGACAGTGTCTAGATCCATCCATGTCTCTGCAAATGACACAATTTTGTTCCTTCTTATGGCTGAGTTATATTCCATTGTATGTATGTATCACAACTTCTTTATCCATTCTTCTGTTGATGGACATTTAGGTTGCTTCCATGTCCTGGCTATTATAAATACTGCTGCAATGAACACTGGGGTGCATGTATCTTTTGGAATTGTGGTTTTCTCCAGGTATATGCCTAGGAATGGGATTGCTGGGTCATATGGTAGTTCTATTTTTAGTTTTTTTAAGGAACCTCCATACTGCTCTCCAAAGTGGCTGTATCAATTTAAATTCCCACCAACAGTGTAGGAGGGTTCCCTTCTCTCTACACCCTCTCCAGCATTTATTGTTTGTAGATTTTTTTGTGTGAGGTTATACCTCATTGCAGTTTTGATTTGCATTTTCTAATACTGAGTGATGTTCAGCATCTTTTCATGTGCCTCTTGGACACCTGCATGTCTTCTTTGGAGAAATGTCTATTTAGGTGTTCTGCTCATTTTTTGATTGGGCTGTTTTCTTGATATTGAGCTACATGAGCTGTTTGTATGTTTTGGAGACTAATCCCTTGTCAGTTACTTCATTTGCAAATATTTTCTCCCATTCTGGGGTTGTCTTTTTGTCTTGTTTATGGTTTCCTTGGCTGTGCAAAAGCTTTTAAGTTTAATTAGGTCCATTTTGTTTTTAATGTCATTACTATAGGAGGTGGGTCAAAAAAATCTTGCTGAGATTCATGTCAAAGAGTGTTCTGCCTGTTTTCCTCTAAGAATTTTATAGTATCTGGCTTTACTTTTCGGTCTTTAATCTATTTTGAGTTTATTTTTGTGTATGGTGTTAGGGAGTGTTTTAATTTCATTCTTTTACATGTAGCTGTTTAGTTTTCTCAGCACCACTTATTGAAGAGACTGTCTTTTCTCCATGTATATTCTTGCCTCCTTTGTCATAGATTATGTGACCATGGGTGCATGGGTTTATCTCAAGGATTCTTTAATATATGCAAATCAACCAATGTGATACACCATATTAACAAACTGAAGAATAAAAACCATATGATCATCTCAATAGATGAAAGAAACACTTTTGACAAAATTCAACACCTATTTATGATAAAAACTCTCCAGAAAGTGGGAATAGAGGGAACCTACCTCAACATACGTTATAAAGGCCATACATGACAAACCCACAGCAAAGATCATTCTCAATGATGAAAAACTGAAAACATTTCTTCTAAGACTGGGAACAGGACAAGGATGTTCACTCTCGCCACTATTATTCATCATAGTTTTGGAAGTCCAAACCATGGAAATCAGAGAGGAAAAAGTAATAAAAGGAATCCAAATTGGAAAAGAAAATTAAAACTGTCACTGTTTGCAGATGACAATACTATACATAGAGAATCCTTAAGATGCTACCAGAAAACAAAGGAATCCAAATTGGAAAAGAAAATTAAAACTGTCACTGTTTGCAGATGACATGATACTATATGTAGAAAATCCTAAAGTTGCCAACAGAAAACTACTAGAACTAATCAGTGAATTTGGTAAAGTTGCAGGATACAAAATTAATACACAGAAATCTCTTGCATTCCTATACACTACAATGAAAAATCAGAAAGAGAAATTAAGGAAACAATGGCATTTACCATTGCAACAAAAAGAATAATATACTGAGGAATAAGCCTACCTAAGGAGGCAAAAGACCTGTACTCAGAAAACTATAAAATACTGATGAAAGAAATCAAAGATGACAGAAACAGATAGAGATATACCACGTTCTTGGCTTCATTTGACTTTTAAAGCACAGTACAGTATTGACTCCGTAATACCTCAATGACTGCTCTTTCTATTTTGTCTTTTGATGATTCTTCCTCTTTTTGCCAGCCTTGAAAAACTGAAATTTTTATCCTTATTTGCTCTATCATATACTATCTATAGGCCATCAACTCCAATATTGACATCTCTATGGTAGACCTTCCTCCTAAACTCAGAGAGAGTCCCATATAAATGTGTAATAGACATTTCACATTTAATACACACAGACAGACTTGAGCTTTTGATCTCTGCCCCTCAATCCTTCTCCTGCTTTAGTCTTTCACATTTCAGTTAATGGCAATTTCTTCTTCAAAACTGCCCAAACCAAAAGAAAGTGGAGCCACTCTTGATTCTTTTCTTTTTCTCTTATATCACATATAGCACTTCACTAAATTCTGTTGTATATACCATATCACCTCTATTGCTATTTTCCCAATCTAGGTTACAATCTTCTCTTATCTGGATTACTGAATATTGTATCCTCTTAACTGATCTTACCACTTCTGTCCTTGTCCTTCAGTCTATTTTTAACAAAGCATCTAAAAGTGAAGTCATACTTTTCCTGCTAAAAAGTAAGTCATATTTTTATTATTTATTTCTTTTAAAAGCCTTCTATGACTTTTTCACACATTAAAAATAAAAACCAAAATCCTCATAATGGTTTAAAAGACCTTAAGAGATCTGAGTCCTGTTCACCCTCTCATCTTATACCCTGTATTCTCCCCTCACTCACCCTGTTCCAGCTACACTGACTTCTGCTTCTCTTTAAGACCACTTAACTTCTCTCTCCACAGGACCTTTCATTTGCTCTTCCTGAAATTCCCTGATGCCTTCCACAAATACCAACAGGGCTCTGTCTATCATGTTTGTTCTTTATGAGACTCTATATCCAAGAAAAAAAAGGATGAAGTTTAGACTTAACTTGCTTAAATTTTTAAAAATATGCCATCTTACAATGCATTTTCTCTAACATACTTTAAATCTGTAGCTTTAGCAAGCTGCACTATTTATCATCTCTCATTTCTTTTTGAATTTAGTGTGATAATTAAAAGAGGCAGATTTGCATAGTGGTAAAGAACATGTATGCTGAGATGAGACTTCCTGAGTTTGACTCCTTGATCTCTGCTACTTAGCAGTGTGATACCTTGAACAGGATACTTTTACTCTGTTTTTCAATTTATTTATTTGAAAAATGAGGAAAATAAAATACCAAGCTCATAGGGTTACTGAAATAAGTGAGTTAAAACATCAACAACTTAGATCAATATCTACCAGTTAGGTAGGCATTAAGTGTGGGTCTGTATCCACCAACAATTTTGACTGATGGGAGGAGTCACATTCATGTGTCAAATTTTGATTATAATGCAGATTGAGTTGTTTTATATCTAAGTGACTCCAGGCTGATTTCTTAAATTCTGTTACTCTCATTTTCCACATTCAAAAGTGAAGGTAGTGTTGCCCTCTCTGCTTATTTACCAAAGTGGTTATGAGCAACAAGTTTGTGAGAAGACTTTGAATTCCTACAACTACACCTTGCCGTTAAACCAGTCAATAATTCTACTTTCATGAATATGTATTTTCTTACTTATGTAAGAATGAAAATGACTGCTTGAATCCAGATATACTATTTTCAGTAACATTAATCACTTTTATCAAATGTAATATTAAGTGTGTAAAACTTTATTGAATACCAGATGTAAGGACATGGTAGCCCCTGACCTCAAGGAATCTAAAATCTAACTGGGTTGTAAGATATAGTTATAGTAAAAGAATAAAAATTCAGGGTAAAAATAATAAATACCAGTTGGAATGTAGCTTTAAACTTTTATAGGAAAAAACACATTTTATTCATTGATGCTAAACACAACGCCTGACAAAATTTATTATTTAACTTTTAAATTAATGAATGAACTAAAAATATAACTCAATGGATTTTAAAATTATAAATACTGAAGGCAGTCCAAGAAGGAAGAGATCATTTCCTTTTAACTTTCAGGAAAGCCTTATGTTAGACATTCAATTTGATCTACATCGTAAAGCATAACATTTATATTAATTGAAAACGAATTATCAGTAAGGGGGAAAGTGTGAACCAAAGAAGGCATATAAGAAAGAATAAAGTTTATTAAGAAGTTAAGCAGGGCTTCCCTGGTGGCGCAGTGGTTGAGAATCCGCCTGCCGATGCAGGGGACACGGGTTCGTGCCCCGGTCCGGGAAGATCCCACATGCCGCGGAGCGGCTGGGCCCGTGAGCCATGGCCGCTGAGCCTGCGCGTCCGGAGCCTGTGCTCTGCAACGGGAGAGGCCGCAACAGTGAGAGGCCCGCGTACCACTAAAAAAAAAAAACAAAAAAAAGAAGTTAAGCAAATGGAATGGAAAGGCAGTGATTTTTTTTTAAAAGAGAGAGAGAACAATGGTGTCAGAAGACTATGTTCTTATCCTTGTTCGGCGAATTGGATCAACTTGAGCAAGTGGTTTGACGTCTGTGCTCAGTATGTGAAGTTGGCAAGTAGTGGTTGATGATCCCTAGTTAATACAGCTAACTTGAAAAGTGAGTAAATACTATGAAAAAAGATTGTGAACTGTGAAACTCAAAACAATTTTAATATTAGCAAAAACTAAATTCCTCCTAAAAGTAAATATATAGAATTATGACATAAAAATTAAAAGATAAATTTAGACCACATTTAATCAGTTTAGATTATGACTATTCAGGAAGTTGCTTTTTTGTTAAAGTATAGTTGATTTACAAAGTTGTGCCAAAGGAAGTTACTTTTTAATGAAAATATGGTATAGGGAGGGTGGGAGGGAGGGAGACACAAGAGGGAAGAGATATGGGATCATATGTATATGTATAACTGATTCACTAACACACCATTGTAAAGCAATTATACTCCAATAAAGATGTTAAAAAAAAAGAAAATATGACTAAACTAATTTTGTTGTTGTTGTTTAAGAATAATTAATCTAAGCGGAAGGATTGAGTGAAGTAAAATATTTGAATAAAAAGACCAGTTAAATAGTCCTTGCAATAATACTTATGTTAGATGATAAATAGCTGTTGTGTTATTAGGTACAATGAATTTATGAAATATGGAAAGAATAAAAGTATATAATATTTCAATACTGTTTTGTATATAAGAACTGAGGAAACTTAATATTATACAATGATAATTTGGTACAGGAGTAAATGAGAAAGTAAGCAAGATGCGGGTGAAAGTATTTTGAGATCTGGGTAGGAGTCTGAGATGATTTAGTTGTTTTGGAAAATTTAAGTTGAGATGACAGAAAACTTCAAAGTAAATAATAATCAGCTCCTAAAGCACAAGGTGGTCAGGTTAAGAGAAAGATGTCCCATTTAAGTATTGAGGGTGTTAGTTAAGATATAATTTTAAGATGAAGTTCATCTAAAAGGAGCTCTATTCATCTCTCTGTGTATTCCTTATCGTAAACCTTGTTACACCTTCTCTTTATGAAATTACTCTTTTCTCTCTGATGACAGCATTCAGATTCATTTTCTGTATTTCCCAAGATGCCCTTTACACTTTGTCACAGATCCTATGAACAAAGCTGGTAAGTATTAATTACAGGACTTCAGAGATTTTTAGAGTAGTTCTGTTTTATCGCTACCAAGAGAAATAGCCACAAAGGATCAAAGACATCCAGGGTACAATTGAGTGAATCAAATCAATTCAATACATCATAGAGTAAAGTCAACAGCCCAAGGCTTTTTGATAATTAACACCAGAAGCTGTAAAATTACAATTCACATCATGATCAAAAAAAGCATATTGTATAATCAATCAAATATGTCAATATGATTATCAAAATAAACATCATATCATAAGCAAGTACACGATTTATCCAAATTAAATTTGACAATCTCAGATGATTATTTGTATCTTTCTTTCTTTCTTTCTTTCTTTTAATTTACTCCCACGTTTTTCTTTCAAGTTGAAAGTATACCTTTCAAATGTGGAAAAACTTTTTTGTTAAAAAAACAAAAATAAACAATGACAGCAAAAATGTCAAACCTTTGTTAAATTCCAAATGTTTATAAAATTGAAAACCCCAGGTGTTTCTGGATTTGTGTTTATTGCTGCTGTTTTCTTCACAGAGCCACCTACAAGGCCAGCTTCCAAAATGTTCCCAGTTGAAATCTTGACATTATTATGAGGGCTTAAACTGCAATTTTTACAGAGAATCACTGCTGTAAATTCTTAGAGTGCATCAATAGAACAGACAAGAAATTGAGTCTTTAGGCTAAAGAGAAAAAAATCAGATGCCTTTGTCCCCCTTATAATTGAAACTTTAATAATGATAATGATAATTACAAGATGATAGTGATTTAAAAACTCATTTGAGCTGGAACTTATAAGAATAACACATAGCAAAAATAGTTTTATAATGGTATTTTTAAATTATGCAAATCAAGGGTCATAAAACTTCTTCAAGTAATTTTATTTACTATAATAAACTATTTAGTTCATTCCATAATAGTGATAGTTTACATTCACTACATAAGAGTTTGAAAAGAATTTGAACATTTTACTGTTGGTCATAGGTTTGTTCCCCAGAAATCAAGTCAGACAAAGATTAGTGTACAAAAGATTAATTGGGGAGTGCTCTTAGGATCACAGCCAAGGAAGAAGAAAAAAGAAAAGCAGGACAAGGCAAGGGTTGAAGTTGAGCTGCAATGCAATTTCAAAGAAGGTTTCAAATAATCCAGAGGGTCTGAAGCTGGTATGGCCCTTCAGAGTTTTTCCTAACTGAACTAAGAGGTGGGACCTTTTTATCCCGAGTCAAATAGTCATTGAACATGGGCTTTTCTGAAAAGGGGGAATGATTTTTTAGCAATGTGGCTCTCCTCTGCCAAGGCAACGTGAAGGGGACTGTCTGCTGGCACCATTCACAGCAGCTGGGAATATGCCTTCATCAAGAATTGGGAATCAGGGAGGCAAATCCTAGCATTCACTGAAGGCCAGCTCTTGACCCCTGGGATACACATTTTTCCAAAGGTTCTGGGAGCACCTCCTCCAGGAGGATTCTGTGTGGCCTCTTTTCCTTGAGGAAACTGATAAGAGAAAGTTAGTGGGGTGAACTATAGCTCTGCTGCTGCCATTGGTCATGGGAAAACCGATACTCATTGTTTCCTCCTTTGCTTTACATTCAAGGCTCCCCTCACTCTCAGCACTTCTTATGATTTTAGAGGTTTGCCTGGTGGCAGGAAACAGGTCTTCGTCAGTGAGAGGTCTGAGCCTCTGGTCATTGCACTCTTTTTAGGCTGTTGCTGCTGCATTTTTAACATTTAGTGTCAAACTTGTTCAAGAGAGCAACCAAAATAGAACCCATTATGTAATGGCAGTGCTATCTGCTTCTGATGATTAGAGTCAATTACCCCAGCTTAGTGGGTGACTTCTTTTCTTGTCTGCTGGCTCCTTGACATGAGGAATCTGAAGCCTATAGTTAGTGAAACTTTCCCTGTGTCCTCTTTCGGGAACCAGTGCCTCTAGAGACACATAGCACAGATTTTCAGGGTTAATTCCTGATTTTGGCCCTGTATTCTTTGATCCAATTATTTTACCTGTTAGAAATACTTTTTTTCCCTGCTTATCACACACACTGAGTCTCAGAGATTGGTGCTGCAGGCTCACAAGGTCCTGCCTGTGAGTGGGTAATGCATCTGTGCCTTCAACAGGCTTCTCCATCATTCTGTCAGGACAGCAACTTCTGAGTCATACAATATGTATGTAGTACGATCTGCCCAGTGGATCCCATAATCTTAAACCCATTCCTGTTCACCCTTTGCTTTGTTAGTCACTTGGTCTAACACAATGTTATGTGGGGTCCTGTGCAAGTGGGTCAAAAACTCTATAACTCCTTGGATTACGGTGTTGGTTGAGTTTTGTGAGCAGAAACAGCAAAACTATACCTAGAATATATGAATATACCTGTCAAAACCTTGCTGCTACTGTTGAGAAGCAAGGGATCCAACTTGCCATCAAGTAGCTGTTGGTGTCCTCAAGAGATGTTGCTATATCAGGGACTTGGCATTGGTCTCTATTTCTGTCAAGTTGGATGTTGGTAACAGCAGTAGCCATATTAGCCTTGATAAGTGGAGCCCATGCTGTTTGGCCTATGCATAATCTCCATCCATGCCATCACATCTACTCTTTTAAAGCTCAGATGAGCAGGGTTCACTTCTGTCGCCACCCCTGAATTCTTGGATACAGGTATTTTATTTTTAGTGATGGTATAATGCCCAGTGACAGAAGCTGGGTGAAATCAAATGTCTGAGTAATTTTGACTACCTGGTTGTTTAATCTATTTTCCATGGCAGATGCTCTTTGGTGGTGGTGCAATACAAAGATTTTTCACATACAGTTCCCACTTCCATATGTGTATCTACATGCTTCTTCTCCAGACTGCTGATTTACCAGTCATTTTTACACAGGCCCCATGACCAGGTAGTCAAACCATTTTTTCACTTTTCATGTATCCATTTATATTCTAATTTTGTCCACTTCTCTTTCCTCACAAAATGGATGACCAAATAACTGTCCAGAACTCTACGGTTTAGGGAGACTTGTATCCTGCCACCGTCTTTGAGGGTCATGCATGACTGGGTCTGTGGTGCAGCCAACCATTCATTTATAGTTTGCATTCACATACTGAACTGATGCATTTGTAAACTAAGCTCGGGCTTCTCCTTTTTCTGTTATCTAGCTATAGGTGCTTACTGAGGGAGAAGTGCTGGTGCAAAAGTGGTAAATAATATGGGAATCTGAGCTACCTGCTCATGAAAACTTGCTGTGTCCTCTAGCCCTGCCCATGCTCAATCCTTTCATTTTAAGACAGATGACTGTAGAGCTTCTTGACTTTATGACCTGTTGGATTTAAAATAAATCAGCATTAGATGGTCAATTATAGCCTCAAGTCTCATGGGCATGTGCTACCTCACAGCCAGTCTCTGCACATCCATAAGAGCCCAATAGTACATCAAGTGCTGTTTTTTCCAAAGGAATAAAATTCTTCACTGAAAGGGGCATGGTCTTCTTCGAGAACCCTAGGGTTTGTCCTTGTGATTCACCCATCAGGACTGGCCTTAAACTCCACATGGTGTTTTCCCCGTCATTGATACTCATAATACCACAAGAGTTATTTACATAACAGCCCAGACCTGCTGCTAAACACTTTCCTGTTATGGGTCCCCTCAAAACTGGAAGCCTTTCGTGTCACCCAGTCTGTGGTTCAGGCAGTATTTCCAGGCATGAAATATGATACTCTCAGAGTCTGAAAAGATGTATTCTGTGGTGAGCTTCCTTTGTGTGTGTGTGTGTGTGTGCGTGGTTAGGGTACTTTGTCAGGGATATCCCAAAGTGTTCTGGATCACTGAACGCCTAAGAATTTTTCAGATATATCAGGCCCCCAAATACTCCTGCAGTCTATCACCCACTCTCTGGACCACATGTGTCTTCTTAAGACCTCTAATGAACTACACACTAATTTCTCATATTGTCCAATTAGCATGATGCCATTGATAGAGTGGATCCGTGTGATGTTCTGTAGGATGTCTAGACTGTCCAAGTCTCATTGGACTCTATTATTACAGAGGATAGGAAAGATAACAATCATGATACATCCAAGTGAGAACAGTCTCTGATCCTTTTTTTCTGGTAGGAAAACACACACATATACACACACATACACACAATGGCCTCATCCCATGTATGAAAGAGTGAATCTACCCTGGCAAAGAGCCAATATCTGTTACAACAGATACAATTGGATGAGATTGTTGAAGGTCAATGTCACCTTCCAAAATCCATCTTGTTTTTATAGGTGCCAGACTGCTGAATCAAATAGTGAGAAACACCACTTCTGAATTCTTTAGGGGTTTTTTTTTTCTTTATTTTTTCTTTCTTTCTTTCTTTCTTTCTTTCTTTTGTCTGCGTTGGGTCTTCGTTGCTGCATTCGGGCTTTCTCTAGTTGCAGCAAGTGGGGGCTACTCTTCATTGCAGTATGCGGGCTTCTCATTGTGGTGGCTTCTCTTGTTGCAGAGCATGATGGGCTCTAGGCACACGGGCTTCATTAGTTGTGGTGCGTGAGCTCAGTAGTTGTGGCACATGGGCTTAGTTGCTCTGTGGCATGTGGGATATTCCTGGACCAGGGATCGAACCCATGTCCCCTGCATTGGCAGGCAGATTCTTAACCACTGCACCACCAAAGAAGTCCCCATTCTTTAGGTTTTCAAAGTTGGCACTAAATTCTACCATTCCCCTTGGAATGCAGTATTGTGATTTACTATCTTGGCCTGGGTAGAGGCTATTTCAGAGGCTTCCAGGAGACTTTTATGAGTACAATAGACTTTCCTTCATAAGCCAGGAAACCAATGTAAAGGTTATACTGACTCCCAAATAGATCTGTTCCAATTTTGTACTTGGGGAACAAGAAAGAACAGAGAGTGAGTCCATTGTCCCACTGTGAACTAGACCAGGGTCAGGACTCTGTTTAATTATCTTATCCCTATGAACCTCCAATCTAAGAGGGGACACAGTCCTCAGATATCAATGTTAATTGAAATCTTGTATCCAAAATCCCTAAAATATTCGGGTATTCCCTTTCCTAGTGTATGGTTACCCAAATAAATGGCTATGGGACCATTTCAGGAAGGACTAGTGAATATATTATCACCTTCCATTAGATGTTGCACCATCCATTAGAAGACCTATATTCTCCTTCAGTTAATATGTTTGAAGTCCATTGGCATAAGTCCAGAAACTGGATCACATTTTCCAAAAAAATTTAATTAATTATATTACTTTTTATATTAAAGTGTAGTTGATATATAATATTTTATAAGTTTCAGGTGTACAACATAGTGGTTCACAATTTTTAGAGGTTATACTCCATTTATAGTTATTATTGGCTACATTCCCTGTGTTGTACAATATATAGTTGTAGCTTATTTATTTTATACATAATAGTTTGTACCTCTTAATCCCCTACTCCATTCTATCCCCACTAGTAACCATTAGATTTTTCTCTTTATCTCTGAGTCTGTTTCTTTTGGTTATATTCACTAGTTTGTTTAATTTGTTAGATTCCATATAGAAGTGATATCATACAATATTTGTCTTTCTCTGTCTGAATTATTTCACTAAGCATAATACCCTCTGTATGTACCCCAGTGTTCATAGTAGCATTATTTACAATAGCCAAGATATGGAAGCAACCTAAGTGTCTATTGACAAATGAATGGATAAAGAAGATGTGGTATATGTATGCAATGGAATACTGCTCAGCCATAAAAAGGAATGAAATTTTGCCATTCGCAAAAACAGGGATCGTACTTTTTAAAATTGTTGGACCGCTCTTAGCCTCTTGATCAGCCATTCTTTTTGTCTTTTAGATGTACAGATATAGCAGTAGCTTTGTTGGCTTCCCATCCATTTTGCCCCTAGATATACCACATTTTATTTATACCATATTTTATTAGCCATCTCTATAACTCTCTGTGGGTCAGTACCCCCCACCTAGACTGCCACCATGTCTTTGCCACTCATTTACAGTAATTGTATCCTGGCATCTGATACCTAGGCAGTATCACCAACTCTTATGCAGTCTAGCTCTATAATGACAGCTTCTACTGTCAGCTATGTCCAAATGAAAAGAGTCACCATTTAATTTAGTAATGATGATGGTACATTACTAAATGTCCTGGCAAGTGTTGTATCATGTGAGCTCTGGTGGGTTTTCCAGACTTATTTAGTGTATCTACTCTGGTTCTCTGATCCTTTTAATCCCTTTTTCTACTATCTGCTTTGGTGATTTTGGCACTACTATCTCAATTAGAATGAATCATATTTTTTTGCATGCTTCTAGTGGCCATCTTAGCAGTATGTTTGCACCAACTTTCAGATCCTTACCAGCGTTTTATATATATATATATATCCCAATTTGATAGACTTTCTCTTATCCAACCTATGTTCTGTCATTGCCCTTGCTCCTCAAAATACAGCATGTTTTCTCAGCTTCGGCCAGTATAGGCAAACTATATGCTGTGGGTCCTTTGGACTATATTTGCCTTCTTTTCTTTTCAAACTCAGCACATCCACAGTCACATTTTACTGCTACTTAATTCTAGGTATTGTCCTTGTGGCCAAAAGTGAATTTTCAGAGGACTTGATGTTGTATTAGAGAGGAGAGACCTCTGGGTCATCTTCAACAATCTGGGGAAGGCAAGAGTCCTAAAGAGGGAAGGTTGGGCCATTTCTGTATACTCAAAGGATTCAAGGGGACTTGAGGATTCAAAATTTTGGGGTGCATCAACCCAAATGTTCCTATCCAATTTGGCAGGGCCACATTCTTTTCCACCTGGGCCCTTATCTTAGTATAATGGATCTGCCAAATTCTTTGGGGCTTTGATACCTTTATGCTTAAGTCCTGGACCTTGTCTACAGTTGTACCTGACGTTCTGCATTATGAAATGAAGACCTCTTTCTATACTACTAAGGAAGCCTTCTGAACTTCTTACTTAGCATTTAATTACCAATTCATGACCCCCAACCTTTAGTTATTCTACTCCAAAGTATCAATTGAGCTTAGCAAACAGCAGTCCAATTCCACTATCTTTATATTTACTCTTTCTTCCATATTCTCCAAACTCTTGAAGCATCATGCCAGATAGTGTATACCTTTCTACTGGTAGCTCATCTCAATTTGCCACTAATAAAAGATTTAACAGTTGAGCTGAAGATTTGTGCTAGTTGTCAGTTGTAGTCCACTTATAAACAGCACTGGAGTTTTTATTGCCTTGTTGACCTAAAACAAATAGACTGTCATATATTTCTCCAGCAAAGATGGGTTTATGCGGGATCAACAGAGAATTGCAGTTTGGGGTGTGCAACCATGGTGAGCCACATGCAAGTCCAAGTCCCCCAAGGAAATGGAAAGGGAAGAGGAAGTTGAGAGGGCTGTAATAAACAAAGAGTCCGTGGCTTTTCATTGCCAGGAAAGAAGAGGAGTCTTTCTTCTTGTTGGGCTCTGCTATCCTCACAGGGTGTGAGAGCTCTCCCTCTGGTCTCCCAACTCTCTTTAATTGAGGTTTCTGTTTATTAATATTTTACAGCCATCTGGGTGGCGGATGATCCAGCTTCAAAATTCCATCTAAGTTTGTACTCACTTGGGTCGCTTCCAGAATCACCTGTTGTAGATTAGAATCCACTATAAACAAACTCTGATATAGAAATTAGCAAAGAGGAATCACAAGCTATGTAAAAGAAAGAAAGGAATATAATTGAAAAGAGGGAGAAGTTGAGCTGTGATACTGTCTCAACAAAGACTTCAGCTGATCCTGCAGGGACCTCTGACTCTAGGATTATCCTTCAGATTTGTCCTCAGTTGCAATGAGGTCTTTATATCCTTAGTTGACCATTCATTTGATGCAGGCCTCCTTGGAAAGGAGATGACATTATGTGATGTGGCTTTTGTCAGTCAAGATAGTTGTGAAGAGAGTTAACAACCGATGCTATCTGCCAGCAACACTTCCAGCAGTGAGGGTAATAAGGTCTCTGAGTCCTGAAGGGAGACTTGCACACCACATCCAAATGCAAATCTGTAGTTCAAACTCTCAATGCCACTATGCTCTTTAATTAGGATTAATCACATGTTAGTATAATCAGAGTTTGAGTTACTGTCTTTCTTTGTTTTCTCTTCATCAAAGTCTGTTTATTCCTCAACGCATTAAATGTGGTTTCTGCCCCAAATATTTGCCCTGACTTATTTTTGTACAGGGTAATTGAAATGGTTAAATAAAGTTGTGTAGTGAAAATAACACTGAAATTTTGAAAAATATGTATAGAGATATATTATTGCTATTTACCTCTAACCATATTTGTTCATATTCTTTGTTCTACTTAATTTTCTCTTATAACACATCAGATGTCTTAATCTAATAAAATGCATGTCCTTGTCTATACAATTTTAGTTAGTTTGAAAGGGCCTTTGATGACTTAGAATTAATTTTATTTTCTTCCAAGTGGACTCTAGGAAATATAAATACAATCAACATTATTTTATTTTCATTCTTATAATTTCCGAAATGAAAATGAGGTCACTGGTTTTACTTTCATGAGCATGAACCACTTTTGTCTTTGATTGGAAACCTGAATCTCCTCTTTGGCCCCACTGGAATTAACATAAGTAGTGTTCTTAGCATATTTGACACCTGGAGCAGATTTTTTTTTTAACACCTTACTTCTCTATATGGCAAAATTATTTTCAGTAATAACCATGACATAAAATGTATAATAATAATGGACAGGAAAGAAATACTGACAGGGAAAATGTATTGGAATTGAACTTTATAAGTATTGAACTTTATATGTATGATAATACAAAATAAAAATAGCATGCAATAAAAATTATGAAAAATTCTTTTCAATAATATTAGTGTATTTTTTGAAACAGGGAAAAATAAATATATGCTTACATGTTGGTCAGTCATAGTACTGAATAATCACTACAGTTTCTATTTTTGAGCTGTAACTTCTGGAAATTTGTGAATGACTTCATCAAAATTGATCTTCTTCACATAATCATGTTCAGTAGGTAGAACATGCTTTGCCAATCTAGCTTTGCTCATAGTTGATTGAAGAATTCTTTTTAATAATTTTTATTTCAAAAAGTTTCTCCCACATGAAGAAACAGATATGCAAATAGTTTCAAAAAGAAAGATAAGTTTGGCAGAAATTTATAAAAATCCCATTTCATAATGAAGTTTAGAAATGGGTATTTTAAGTGTTTGTTTCTTCAGGATCAATTATAGCAACTTTCAAATGTCTCTGTAGAAAAAAATATGTATATATATATGTGGAGAGAGAGAGAGAGCCTAAAAGGAAAAAAATTTAAAAAATAAAAATTGCAAGTAGTCACATTAAATGACAGAATGAATTTAACTTATATTCTTTTCTTTTGCCCTTAAAATCACTGTGCTAGTATGGAGGTTCCTTTAAAAACTAAAAATAGAACTACCATATGACCCAACAATCCCACTACTGGACATATACCCTGAGAAAACCAATGCAATGGAATATTACTCAGCCATAAAAAGAAATGAAACTAAGTTATTTGTAGTGAGGTGGATGGACCTAGAGACTGTCATACAGAGTGAAGTAAGTCAGAAAGAGAAAAACAAATACCATATGCCAACACATATATATGGAATCTAAAATAATAATAATAATAATGGTCATGAAGAACCTAGAGGCAAGATGGGAATAAAGATGCAGACATACTAGAGAATGGACTTGAGGACACGGGGAGGGGGAAGGGTAAGCTGGGACAAAGTGAGAAAGTGGCATGGACATATATACACTACCAAATGTAAAACTGATAGCTAGTGGGAAGCAGCCACATAGCACAGGGAGATCAGCTTGGTGCTTTGTGACCACCTAAAGGGGTGGGATAGGGAAGGTGGGAGGGACGGAGATGCAAGAGGGAAGAGATATGGGGATATATGTATATGTATAGCTGATTCACTTTGTTATAAAGCAGAAACTAACACACCATTGTAAAGAAATTATACTCCAATAAAGATGTTAAAAAAAATTCACTGTGCTATCATCATTTATTTTGAGTTAACAGTTTAATACCTGAAATATGTAGCACTGGAAGAGTTAGAGACTTGATTCCCAAAGTGAGCTCAAACAATCCCAAATCTTAATGAATTTAGTTTCAAAACAAATATGCATAGTTGAACCCACAAGGGTTGAGGGCAATCTATAAAACCCAATTTAATTTCTATATACAATATGTTTAATAAAGGATAAATATTAAGTATGTGCTAAGTTGAAAATTGCATATATATAAACATGTAAATATAAATATATGTTTAAAACTTAACAATAACCGAGCAATTGCTTAGAGGAGCATTTTATCACTACCATAGTTTAGAACTGCTAGCACATGTTTGTAATAAAAAGCCATCCATGTTTAATTGGTTTTATTGTTATTTTCAAATTATTGGCAATCATATTGTAAGACCATCCAATACAGTCAACCCTGTGGCCAACAACAATTCACATCTTTCTCATGTGCAAATACATTCATCTCTTCCCCAAGAGTCTCTTTCCACTATATCACCAACTTGAAGTCCAGGATTTCATTATCTACATCAAGATTGAATGCTAATGAAGCTCCTGAGGTGTGGCTCTCCAACTGAAGATCTCTAAACTAAAGAGACAAGTTATTACCCCCAAACACCCAGCACCAGCATCGTTGGTGAAAGAGGAATGGGATTAACGCAGTTCATACTGCCATATGAAGTGGGAAGAAATAAGAGGCATTAGGCCATAGCTGGACCCATGTTCTCAGAGTTCCTTGATTAAGCACCTCCTGGAAGGGCTTCTGTGAAGCTCTCAGCTTCACTTTCCATGCTATTGGTCCCACCCCTCCGCTCCCCTCATTCCCACCCCTGCCAATCTTCCTCCTTTTTCATTAAAAAATGGCCCAGGTTTGCAGTTAAAGGACTTTTTCAGTTGGCTTCTTACAAATAGAAGTTGGTTCTCAGAGGCTTGTGCTCATTTGGTCTCTTTCCCTTTCACTTTTAGTTCAAAGTGTATCACTTTAAATTATTTGAGACATTTTTATATAACAATTTATAATTCACTCGTTTAGACAAAAGCTACCACACAAGTTCCTTGTGGTAAGCTTCTCTTAACTTTGGGCTGTAAGTCTGATGCTGTGGGAAAATATCCCTATGACTCTCAACAAACACTTTTTGTTTAGCTAAGAGGGTCTACAGGCCCTGCTCTGAATCATTCAAAGGTCTTAACAAAGGTGTCTTACAGGCACATTTTTGATATGATCTTTAACCTAAAAGAGAATTTTTACTGGCAACACACTGAAGCCACTTCTTACATTAGAATCATTTGCCCTATGGAGAGGTTGAGAACAAAAACAAGTGTCACTTTTTAACCCAGCAAACTCTGGTTTGAAATATTTTCTCTAAATAGAACTTGAAACATGAATATTTCCTGATTTTAGTACATTAATCTCTTGCAACACCTTATCACGTTAAATAAAACTAATCAGTATTTTCAAAGTTCTTCCTGGAAACCTTTTTAGTTATATCCACAATTTAAGTAAATTCTTTTTTCTGTTTTCCAAGACCACAAACAATACTCTTACTAATTATTTTTCACATCACTATTTTTAGGCTCCATTGGCAGTTTCCTTATTGCCCTTCCAGCTTCTACTTATGGCTATCTCCCAAAGCCCATGTTCCATGTTTTAGGATTTTGTTACAGCAGCACACTACTTCAAGTAATCTAGGTGTCATTCTCTGAATGAATTATCAATTGCTGTAGAGTCAACCATAATTTAAGCCAAAATCAGAGACTATTTATTGCAGATATTTAACTTAATTATCCCAGCAATTTAAGAAGTAGATTTTACTACACTGCTTAAATTGAGTGAGGAAATCTGCCTACCTAGTTCTAGGGTTGAATATTAGGAAGTCCAAAATCTCTATGGGCTGATATTTTCTTCTCCATCTCCTCATTTTGTTTGTCTTTGGAAAAATTAATTTAGAAATTAAATACATCATTTGTTAGTCCTCTCAAACCACAACTTGAACCTCATTAATTTACCATGTGTATCCAAAACACATAGCAGTGCCAAGAACATAGTAGTCTTTCAATAAATATTTGTTAAGTGAAACAATTCTGAATGCACATTAAAATATGAAGACCCCTTGGAGACATCCTCAAGAAAGGATATCTGCAATCAAGAGAAGATATTTCTCCCAACATTTCCCAAATGCTGTCCTTTGAATTTCTCTGAAACTCATGGTTGTGCATCTAAAACCAAATAATTCGCCATACAAAATAAATTTTATTGTCTATGATATATGAACCTTGGTTCATTTATATGAATCTGTGCTTAAAACACATTTCAACATGTATTCAGGAAAACCTTATAATTAGGGATTAAAGTCGGGATAAGATATGGAAGTCTAGCAGAGAGATTCCACTGCTTCTCCTTTAGCAGCACCAACCCCTAATTAGCACTTCAAGTGACTTTTAAAAATGTAACAGTTGAAAATCAGAGCACTTCAAAAGTGAAATATCGTATCTTTTTTGTCAGAAGAGCAATAGAATGTTGCCCTTGATTCAGCCTTCTAGACCCTAGAATATGCTCATCGTCTTTTTTTTTTAGATTCCCTCCAAAAACAAAAACAGATATACACATATACTGAAATAACATTCAAATTAATCACATCTAATTTTGAAAAGGAGAAATGATTATGAAATTTTTGCTGATTAACTACATAGGAAGGAATAACAAATCTATACCTATGGAATGTTGAAAGTAAAGCAAATTGAATATATTTGGTTCTGATAACAAATCAATAGACTTAATAAGAAGGGTTTAGAGTTTGTGGATTTGGTTGACAGCACTATTTTGAATGAAAAATCAGTATACAATTTGGAATTTCATGATTACTAATTTATATATATGTAAATAATTGTGTTTATTTTTTTTCTCTGAATATTTATTTAGCATGACATATGCACAAGTTTAAAAATACATATCTTGGAAAATAAATTCTACTTTTCCTTTTATGTGTATGTGCATTTTGTTTTATGGTTCTATCCACCAGCAGGCAGATTCCAATATGGCCCTCAAGATTTCCACCCCCTGTTGTGAAAAGTCTTGTATAAGCTCCTCCTTTTGTGTGTGGGCGGGACCTGTGGATATCATGCACCTTTCTCCCTTGATACGTTACATTATATGGGGAAGGTGAATAGATTTTGCTGATCCAAATATCAGTAATTAGTGTGACTTTGATTTAATCAGAAGGGCTTCGGGAGGGGGGAACGGGGGGTGGGGCGCCCTGACCTAGTCAGGTGAAAATTTAAAAGAGAGCTTATTCCTTCTTTGAAATGAGAGAAATTCTCCTTCTGACCTTAAAACGCAGCTACCGCGAGTTCTACGGTTTCAAGGAAATGAATTGTGCCAACCACCACCTGAGCTTTTAAGAGGACTCAGAGCTTCAGAAAGGAACGCAGCATGGAGTGATGTCATCATAAAGGTGGCAAAGGAGACTGCAGCCACCATCCCCCCACAAAGATCAACAGACAGCTGTCTGCAAACAAAAGTAGTTCTAGAGCTCTGAAGTCCACTTAAGAAACTTCAGCAACACAGTGAAACAAAAAATCTGAGAATAACCACACACACAAAAAGAAGGAAAACTGCTTCATTTTGTCTCCATCACCCATTCCCAAAGCTGGCATTGCTCAGTGCCAAGAGAGAGCTCCCCAGCTAGAAAGAGTTTCTCTCACCAGGAAAGGAAGTGCGGGATGAGCAACAAGCTTCCCACACAAAAAATTCAAACCACATAAAATTATTTTGGGTTCGTGGCAGTCTGCTTTATCTATTCAGAAGATGAGTATGTGTGGCTGAACTTAGTCTTAAATAAACTATGAGGGCTTATGTTAAAATACAGAGAAAATAAAATTTTAAATAAATTACATTTTAAAACAAAAGAGAGGAATATATTGAGGAAGAATGATTCTACCAGAAATCTAGGCAGAGTAAAGTTACTGCAACTGAGTGTAAACCTTAATTCTAAATTTCTAACTAGTCTATCAATATTTTCATCAAAAGAGAAAAATATTTTCTTGGATCCAAGTCTTTAATCTGTAAGTTTCATAGAACTAATTTGTTTTATGATATAGAGTTCTGATTATTTTCATCGATTAAATTGATTACTTTAATCATCAAATCTCATAGGCATATATTTTTATAGGTCTGATTTAGATCAGGCAGTCTCTGAGGCATTATATTCCCGTACATCCTGGAAGCTGTAACATTCTGTGTTTCGGTCTTCTCCAGTTCAACACAGCCTCATAGAATAGTTTCTACATGTGAAAAATGAGAAGGATCAAGGTTACCAAAGAGAGCTTCACATGGCCATGGAGTAGATACACTTGACCCAGTCCACATTGCTCATCCAGTATATTTGAGAAAAATCCTACAGATATAGGGGAAGATATCTGGCCTTTCTTCAGGACTGATTCTTCTACTTGTGTTCATACCTTCATTTTCTTTTTTCTCATTCCCACTGGTACCTTGTTCCATCAGTAATTTCAACTTTTGTTTACATTTTAAGCACCACCTCTTTAAAAAAAATAATTCCTCTTCCAATATTTATGAACATGCTCTCCCATTATAAAACAAAATAAAATCTTTCATTTGATCCTTCCTTTCTCCTCTAGATTCTAACACATCTTTCTTCTTCTCTTCACTTCCAATCCCCTGGAGTAAAGATGGGGATGGAGAGTACAAATTCTGTCAATACTTTCTTTTTTTGCTGGCACTTATTTCTTTTTTCTTTTCAAGTAAGAGTTTATATTTCCTATTCTGATGCCTAAATCTGTCCAAATGCACATACCATTGTTCCCATGGCTTCCTGATTTAGCATTTTCTTGTTTTCATAGCTATCTCTTCCACCAGATTTTAAAATTCTTAAGATTAAGAACATTTACTCATATTAATATCATCCCCATCTAGCCCAGTGCTTCCTACAAGATGAGCACTAAGCAAATACTTTAAAATAAAATTTGATGAAAATACAGTTTTCCTGTATGCATATTATATATGTTTATAGCTGCTGAATTTTCACAAGTTGGGCATATCTTTGTAGTCAGAACCCAGACTAATAGACAGAACATTGCCATCATACCAGAAGCTCCCTCATTCTATTTTTAGTCACAAATTCACCTTGCCACAGTTAACAATTATCCTGACTGTTAACAGTATAGATTAGTTTCAACAAGCTTTGTACCTTATAAAAATGGAAGTATATTGTTTAAACTTTTTTGTATGTAAAGACTTTTATTCAACACTTGTTTGTGAAATTCATTCATATTGTTGCTCATAGTTATAAATCACCCATTTAATATATCACATAATCTAATTAAATATTGATGAACATTTAGGCATTTTTTTGTTTGGGGCAGTAAAACATCGTGCAGCTAGAAACATTTAGGCAAATGACTTTTGGTGAATATATATACATATATATATATGTATATATATACATATATATATTTATGTTGGATATATACCTAGAAAATAATTGTTGGTTCATGTGTGTATATATTCAGCTTTAATAGACTAAGCCAAATATTTTCAAAGTGGTTGTAACATAAAGATAACAACATACATTCTTGATTTACTAGACTCTAATACATACTACTTTTACCATTTCCCGAATACCACTAGAACTTTAAATCTTTAAACTCCGTTTACCCATTTCTCATATTTCCTGTTATTGTTGTCATGCATAATAGTTCTACATGTAGTTTAAACTCGATGTGTTGCTTTCTATGCAGTCTTGTAAGACTCTGAGTAGACGACTCAGCTAAGCTGTGCCTGAACTCCTGACTCTTAGAAACTGTGAGATAATAAACATGTTTTAAGTCCTTAAGTTTATGGCAATTTGATGTACTGCATAGAAAAGTATCAGACAACTGTGTTCTCAACTGCAGGCTCAACTAAGAAAAAATCCTTTTCCAAGCTCAGTTAGGTTGTTGATGGAATTCATTTCCTGGCAGCAGAAGTACTGAGGACCCAAACTTCTTGCTGGCTGGGGACTGGAGGCCACCTTCAGCTCCTAGAGGCCCCTATAAGCTCCTAAAACCTTACCACAGTTCCTCAAGATGGGCTGCTATTCCTTACCACATGCCACATGTGCTTCATTACACCAACCAGGGGAGTTCTTAGAGCAAGTGTACTAGGAAGGAGTCATGTAACATAGCATGATCTTGAGAGTGAAGTCCCTTCCTTTTGCCACATTTTCTTGTTTGGAGGTCAGTCAAAGATCCTACAAGGGTATAGCATTGTACAAGGACCTGAATACTAGAAAATGAGGAACTTTAGGGGTAGCCTTAGGGTCTGACACAGTGCACAAGACAACAAATATTGTTTTGCATTCTCCATAGTCAACTTTCTTTACCCTTTCTGGTGTTCATTCCTTCCTGCATTTTCATATTTCTTGGTTTTATTATTTTCTTCCAGGAGAATTACTTTTTATTATTTAGGTTTTTAACTGTTTTGCTTCATTTCTATTTCAGATGTGCTTATCAAAAAATTATCTTTGCATTTGTCTAAAACTATTTTTATTCTCCATTTTAAGATTATTTTTTGCTGTAGTATAGAATTCTAGAATGCAGTTATTTTCTTTCAGCGATTTAAAGATACCATTCCACCATCTTCAGACTTCCATTATTTTGCCAAAGAACTCAAAGTCAGGTCATCATTCCTTTGACCGTAATATTTCTTTTTTTCTAACTGCTTTTTAACTTTTACTGAACGTCTTCTATTTTGTTCTGTGTTCCCATTATTTTTACTCTCCATGCTTGAGTTTGAGTATTTCAAATTCAACAATGCTGTGTTGTGCTTTGTTCAATCTGCTTCCATTATTTCAGATAATATATGTTTTTATACCTATAAGGTCAAGTTGATTCTGTTTCAATTATTTGCTCAAATCATCCATTATTTTTGTCTATTTTCCCATTTTCCTTCCTTATTTTCTTAAGCATATTAATAAATGTTATTTTAATGTAGCTATCTGCTAACTCCAATATCTGGATAAAATGGGAATCTACTTTCTGCTTTTCTATTAATTTTTGGTCATATCTGTTACCTATTTTCATATCCAGTAGTGTTGAATAGTATTCCAACAATGTGAAAGAAAAATACTTTGCAGGGACTCCAGATGATGATATCTCCCCTCAGAGAAGGTTTCGCCTTCCAGTTTGGGGACTCATCACTTCAATCCTATCAGAAATTAATCTGGATTGAGACTGGGTGCAATTTCAGTAAAACCAAGTCTACCTGTGGTACACTCCTGTTCTTAGTATGTGGCCATCCCAGGCTTCTGATTGAGAGCCTACTGGGTCTCTAGCTCCACAGAAATTAAAGATGGTGTAGTATCAAGCCCTGCCCACCACATTTGCATGTACAGTTTCCAGTCCACCTCTCCAGTTTCATATCCCAGGAGATTATCCCAGATAGCTTGAAATCTGGCAAACAACTAGAGGTAGGCAACTACAGTTAATTTGAGGCATGCTCCCATCATGGCTGCTCTTTGCTTCATAAATACAGTGAGACTGAGGAAGTTTTCATTTTGCTTTATTTTCTTTTTTTGTTTTTTGAATTTTCTTTTTATATTTTTATACAGCATGTTCTTATTAGTTATCTATTTTATACATATTAGTATACACGTCAATCCCAATCTCCCAGTTCATCCCCACCCCCCAACCGCTTTCACCCCTTGGTGTCCATACGTTTGTTCTCTAAATCTGTGTCTCTATTTCTGCCTCGCAAACTGGTTCATCTGTACCATTTTTCTAGATTCCACATATATGTGTTAATATTCGATATTTGTTTTTCTCTTTCTGACTTACTTCACTCTGTATGACAGTCTCTAGGTCCATCCACATCTCTACAAGCGTTATTTTCTTTTTTTATAAATATTAAGTTCCAGTTTTAAGCCTCACTTGCCAGCCTCCTGCACAGCACCATCAGCAAATACCCCCAGTAAAAAATGGCTGGATATCATTAACTTACATTAAATAATTCTTTTGTTTCTGGAATTTTGGCTCCTCTAATATTTATATCTTCCAGACTATTCTGATGACTGTAAGACATGATTCTTATAATTTTCAAATTCATCAAATTTTTCTGGTAGTTGTAATAGGAGTACTAGTCTACTATAAATTAGTCCATCTTACTCAGAAGCAAGAGCCAAAATATTAATTTAGGTTTTACAGATAAAGTTTCTGAAAATATATCCTTTATTAATAAATTATCTTGGGATAAGAAAATTGCCTTATATTTTACCTATCATTATTAGTAGATTTTCAGCTTTTTGTTATTCACAATGGGTGATTGTCATCTTGCCAACTTTAAACGTTGAAGATTCTCTAAGGTGATTTAGGAAAAGACACTGAGTAGTGTTGAAATGACTCTAAAGGGAGCCAAATAATAGAGAACTTGTGATGTACTGTGTAAGAATACATTCTTTTAATATCACTCCTTTGACCTCACCAGATATTTCAATATCTGTTTGACCAAATTCTGCATACCTTATCCAAACTTAAGGTTGCAAGCTCTGTATTTTATGTTCTACTATTCCAGGTACTTTGGCTTTATTATTAATTATTTCCATGTCAAACAGTGGTTTTGTAAGATTATATAGGTAGTACTGCATAGATCAAAGCATGAAGCTAAAGTTTCATGTTCTTTCAAAGTCTTTTATGAAAACAGTGGCCTTAGCATCTCTATCTAATATAAAGTAGGTAACAGCTTGGGTTCTGGAGCCAGACTGACTGGGTTATAATCTCTTCTCTATCTGTTCCTAGATATCTAATTATGGAGAGATAAATTCATTGATTTTCTATGCCTCAGTGTCTTCATCTGGATAATAGGAATAATAATATCTTTACCATATTTTGCTTTGTGTAATCAGAGACTCAATAACATAGCATGAAAAGACATATGACAGTGTCTGGCATATAGTAATTTCATTAAAAATAGGTTTTTAAAAATTATTATAACCTATACAGATTTTCACATAGTCTAATTATAAATATATACTCACAATTGTTAGCACAATCTTCTTTGGCTTTTTAACCTCTAAAGCTATAGAGCAACTTAAGTACTGTTAAAAATCAATGAAACAGTATTTTATAAGTTATTATCAAACCCTGCAACGACAGCCATTTCTTGCTGCTTATTTTCCCATTCTAAGAAAACTCCTATTTTATTCAAATAGAAGAGATGTGATAAAGGTTTATCAGAAAAAAAATATGTTTATCAGTATCTCAGAGTTATAAGAGGGTAAAAGACATAGATCAGTAAGGGGAGATATCTAGAAAACATTTAAAGAAATACAATCTAGGTAGTTTGTATGTTTTGTGTTTTGTTTTTCCCATTTTCCCTCATGGGAGTCCAGCACAATGGCTGGAGGAGAAGCAGTGATATTGCAACCACAAGCTGAAAGTCATGAGAACAAAAATTCTGTTACACGGATGGCTTGATTAAGAGATAGAATGTGACTCAGCTCCTCTTAACAATTATGGACTTACTGGAGTTGAACTGTCTAAACCTGCAGATTTCTTGTGAGAAAAATAAAGTTGCTATTTGGTTAAGCTATTGTAAAGCTGGTTTTTCATTATATTCTAGCAAGAAATGGGGGAAAGTAGGTAAAAGGAATTTGAAATTTGGTCTGAAGGAGTTCAGAATGTTGAATGCAAAAATGAATCCTATATAAAAAGAAAGGTTACCGATGACAAATTTTGCCTATTTAATTCTTTCTTCTCTTGTCTTTCATAAGCTCCAATATTTCTATAAATAATTCTTCAAATATTAGAGATCTTATAATTGTTAGAGTGAGTCAAATAGTTGTCCACACACCCCAATTATTATTTTGTTCAAATATCTCTAAGATATATTTAAAGAAGCTTGATTGTTCACCCAGAAGACAAATGTAAAGGGTATTTATATATGTGTTTTAGTAAAATTTCATCTTAATTATTTTTGTGTGTTCTTAAGCTCATCTAAAATACCTTTGTATATCTTGTAAACTCTGATTCTTGAGGGTGAGAAAATTTATAATTTACCAAATATAAATTACATTATATCACTGATGTATGAATGTACATGTAATGTTCTACCATATCAGGATTTTTCATACATGCTACTTAGTTGTCAAATTATGGACCTTAAAGCATGTCTCCATCTCCTTGGCCTTAGTTGATTAAAGTTATTGCAGTTAATATTTTATTTTTTCTTCATTGATCCTCTCTATAAGGTCTCCCCTCAATTTTAACTGCTTTCCTCTCTACCTTCTCTATTTTCAATAAACTTTTGTGTAATTTGTAGAAACTAAAACTCATTAGTGTTCTTCAATCATCCATAGCTAAAGGGTTCAAAAACGTTCATAAATCAGGTGTTTCCATCATTTCTTCCATTGTCATCCTGGCTTATTTCCCTCGCCTTCCAGCATACAAATGTCGGAATCCAAGGAGGTGGATTTTGGACCCTGTGAGGGGGAAAAGGTGATACTTGGAGGCAGCAGAGGCAGTGTACCTGGCAGCAGAGGAAGCCAGTTAGTGGAGGTGGAGCAAAGGGGTGGGCAGAGGAAACTGTGAGAGTGGTTAGGAAATTAAGGCCAATACGTTAATTGAGGAAATAAGTCAACATATTGAGGATGATGAGAGCCAGATTTCTCACTCTCTGAAAAGGATTAACAACATGGAGATGAGTAGTGTTACATATATATGTGTGTATACATATGAATATACATATGAAGTGTACATGTGTATATGTATATATCGATATATGCATAAACACTTAACCATATGGATAAATTCAATATATGTATGCAAATATATATGCAAAGTATATATGTAGATATATATGCAAGTTACATATATGTGAGTAAAGGAAACATTGGAGTTTTTTGTATAGTTCTTAAAATTTTTCTTTTATCTAGATTTGAAGCTATTTCAAAATAAAAATGTACTTTCCATAAATAAACAAACTCTCTCAGGAAAAGATATATTTTTTCATAAACCTCTAAGAAATAAGTCCTTTTAAGAGAAAATTGTTGATACAGACCAAGAATTCCTAAAGCAAAATAATATAAAGTAGCCAATATTAGTTTTTTAAAAATCAAACTCAACAAGCAATTCCTGAACCTTCATCCTAAGTCAAATCTGAAATGACTTAGAAAAAGCTTTTTGGGTAAAAAAAAAATGGTTTTCTAGCAAATTTTTAAAATATCACTTAAAATATTTTGAGTTGGAGAACAATAATATCTAACTCCTAAAGAACTTCCCCGTGTCACATCTACTCTTACTATTGAATAAAAATATTCTGAAATTCTCTTCAAAGATCGTGAGATGAGGTTACTTAATTCTATAGCATTGAAAGAGTGTACTTTTAACAATCATATTAAGATGTCTAAACTTTGGCACCTACAATTCTCTTTCACACTGACTTTCACAAAAGACAAATAATGTGAGTAGAAAAAATTGCTTATTTAAAGAACTACATATATAGTACACCACCAAGAAACATTTTTGATTGCTTGGTTAGGTAAAATCATTTGGTAAGCTTTCCCCTTTAGTTATAGCCAACTTGCTGAAAATGACCAAATTAACAATATAACATCCTTTCATGAAATACCAATCCATCCTCTGAGGTTACTCTTTTATAATGATATAAGATTTAACTAAAATAGAAGCTTACTTTTTAATAATTATAACAATAATAAGAGATTGTCATTTACTAAAGATCTATTATATTTGTAGTAGGTACTTTACTTATATTATTAAATAGAATATTTGTAGTAACCTTGAAGAATGCAGAGGAAAGTAATTTAATATTTTGTGAGTAACAATTGTGTCAGGCAGTATTCCAGACACTTTAAATATGTTATTTCATTTAACATTTATGTGACTATGTTTGAGAGATACGGAATTGAATCTGAAGGTCACATCACTAGTAAATATCAGTGTGAGGAATTGAATTGATATATGATTTTAAAATTTAAACTCATTTAATCATAATATGTTGAATATAACAATATAATATGCATTAATTAATTAAATAAAACAGATCAATTTTGTTAGAAAGTGAGGATCACTTAGTCCAAATATGTCTTAAGTATCTTCTGATTGCAACATAATTTTGAGGTTGTGGAAATTTTAAAAAATATTTAACTTATGGTTCCTATTCTATTTTTACTTACAAGACTATTAGGGAGATAAGACAGAAACATGAATATCTTTAATATTCGATATTTTGAGTGCTTAAGCTCAATTCTCTAGGATTTAAGTGCCAGGAATAGTTTCCTCATTGTTATGGAGAAAGGTGAGTTGTCTCTGGGCTCATATAGCTCATCCTGTTTTGTTTCTTTCTCATTATTACTTAAGTTAGAACAAATTTCAAAGTTCTAGATACACTGGGAGAGTTTCTCACAGTCTAATAATCCAAAAACATATCAGAGCCCTCTGTTAAGACTTCTCTCATTTAAAGGAACACTTGTAGTGAAATACTGAGACACTATTTTCCCACTGATTAACAAAGTAACTAGTTAAAAGTACATGACCATCACAATTTGAGTCTCTAGCTATTGCAGTCACCCACCATTCTTGGAGTTTTTCATTTTCATTTCTTTTTAGGTGTTCAGCTCTTTCATTAATGTGAGACATATTTAACCTATAGTATCAAATTGTTACTAATTATTATTTATAATGGTCTGTTGACATCAAGCAATAAATTCTGGGATTCTTGAGATTTGCATACTGGACATTTGGTGGGGAGTGTGTCAAGAATACCTTTGAGTGAAGCAGGATTGGGCAGAAGGAGAAGATGAACTCTAATGCAGTTGCAACAAAGATCTCAGCCAAGCCCACAGAGATCTCTGACACTGGGGATGGCTTTCAGGGACTAAGCTGAGAGTTATGATTCTCTTAATGGCTAGAAATATGAGTGTCTTAATCCTGAAGAGGAAATCGAAGTACTTCACTTCAGCAACCACTACAATTGTGAATGGTTTTTATCTAATATATGAATTTCCAACAAACATGTTAAATTTAATTTTCGTTAACATTCAATAATTATTGTATTTTTTCAATATTGTGATTTTTAAATATTTTAATGTTTCCGAAATTAGGGTATATCTTATAATCAATGTGTACCTTTAGTTTGAAACCAGTGTTATACTTTCCAAGAAATTCCACTACAAAGTGGATAATATAGAGTATGTGTCAGAGGAGCTTCAAGATGGCGGAAGAGTAAGATGCAGAGATAACCTTCCTCCCCACAAATACATCAGAAATACATCTACACGTGGAAATGCTCCTATAGAACACCCACTGAACGCTGGCAGAAGACCTCAGACCTCCCAAAAGGCAAGAAACTCCTCACGTACCTGGGTAGGGCAAAACAAAAAAGAAAAAACAGAGACAAAAGAATAGGGATGGGACCTGCACCAGTGGGAGGGAGCTGTGAAGGAGGAAAGCTTTCCACATATTAGAAGCCCCTTCGTGGGCGGAGACTGTGGGTGGCGGAGGGGGAAGCTTCGGAGCCACGGAGGATAGTGCAGCAACAGGGGTGCGGAGGGCAAAGTGGAGAGATTCCCGCAAAGAAGATCAGTGCCGACCGGCACTCACCAGCCCGAGAGGCTTGTCTGCTCACCCGCCGGGACAGGCCGGGGCCGGGAGCTGAGGCTCGGGCTTCAGTCGGATCGCAGGGAGAGGACTGGGGTTGGCTGCGCAAACAGAGCCTGAAGGGGTTAGTGCACCACGGCTAGCCAGGAGGGAGTCCTGGAAAAGGTCTGGAACTAACGAAGAGGCAAGAGGCTTTTTCTTGCCTCTTTGTTTCCTGGTGCATGAGGAGAGGGGATTAAGACCTCTGCTTAAAGGAGATCCAGAGACGGGCGCGAGCCGTGGCTATCAGTGCGGACCCCAGAGACAGGCATGAGATGCTAAGGCCGCTGCTGCCGCCACCAAGAAGCCTGTGTGCAAGCACAGGTCACTCTCCATACCTCCCCTCCCGGGAGGCTGTGCAGCCCGCCACTGCCAGGGTCCCAGGATCCAGGGACAACTTCCCCAGGAGAATGCATGGGGTGCCTCAGGCTGTTGCAACATCATGCCAGCCTCTGCCCTGCAGGCTCACCCTGCACTCCGTACCCCCCCTCCCCCCGGCCTGAGTGAGCCAGAACCCCCGAATCAGCTACTACTTTAACCCCCTCTTGTCTGAGCAGAGAACAGACACCCTCAGGCGACCTACACGCAGAGGCGGGTCCAAATCCAAAGCTGAACCCGGGAGCTGTGTGAACAAAGAAGAGAAATGGAAATTTCTCCCAGCAGCCTTGGGAGCAGCGGATTAAATCTCCACAATCAACTTGCTATACCCTGCATCTGTGGAATACCTGAAGAGACAACAAATCATCCCAAATTGAGGAGGTGCTCTTTGGGAGCAACAATATATATATATATTTTCCCTTTTTCTCTTTTTGTGAGTGTGTATGTGTATACTTCTGTGTGTGATTTTGTCTGTATAGCTTTGCTTTTACCATTTGTCCTAGGACTCTGTCTGTCTCTTTTTTTCTTTTTTCTTTATATAGTTTTTAGCACTTGTTATCATCAGTGGATTTGTTTTTTTGTTTTGGTGGCTCTCTTCTTTCTTTTTTTTTATTTTTTAAAGACATAAAACTTTTTTTAATAATTATTTTTTATTTTAATAACTTTATTTTGTTTTACATTACTTTATTTTATTTTATTTTATCTTCTTCTTTCTTTCTTTTCACCCTTTATTCTGAGCCTTGTGGATGACAGGCTCTAGGTGCTCCAGGCAGGCATCAGGGCTGTGCCTCTGAGGTGGGAGAGCCAAGTTCAGGACACTGGTCCACAAAAGACCTCTCAGCTCCACATAATATCAAACGGCGAAAATTTCTCACAGATCTCTATCTCAACGACAAGACCCAGCTCCACTCAACGACCAGCAAGCTACGTGCTGGTCACCCTATGCCAAACAAATAGAAAGACAGGAACACAACACCATCCATTAGCAGAGAGGCTGCCTAAAATCATAATAAGGCCACAGACACCCCCAAACACACCACCAGACATGGACCTGCCCACCAGAAAGACAAGATCCAGCCTCATCCACCAGAACACAGGCACTAGTCCCCTCCACCAGGAAGCCTGCACAACCCAATGAACCAACCTTAGCCACTGGGGACAGGCACCAAAAACAACAGAATCTACGAACCTGCAGCCTGTGAAAAGGAGACCCCAAACACAGTAAGTTAAGCAAAATGAGAAGACAGAGAAACACACAACAGATGAAGGAGCAAGGCAAAAACCCACCAGACCTAACAAATGAAGAGGAAATAGGCAGTCTACCTGAAAAAGAATTGAGAGTAATGATAGTAAAGATGATCCAAAATCTTGGAAATAGAATGGAGAAAATAAAAGAAGTGTTTAACAAGGACCTAGAAGAACTAAAGAGCAAACAAATAGTGATGAACAACACAAAAAATGAAATTTAAAATTCTCTAGAAGGGATCAATAGCAGAATAACTGAGGCAGAAGAACGGATAAGTAACCTGGAAAATGAAATGGTGAAAATAACTACTGCAGAGCAGAATAAAGAAAAAAGATTGAAAAGAATTGAGGACAGTCTCGAGACCTCTGGGACAACATTTAACGCACCAACATTCAAATTATAGAGGTCCTAGAAGAAGAAGAGATAAAGAAAGGGACTGAGAAAATATTTGAAGAGATTATAGTTGAAAACTTCCCCAATATGGGAAAGGAAATAGTTAATCAAGTCCAGGAAGCACAGAGAGTCCCATACAGGATAAATCCAAGGAGAAACACACCAAGACACATATTAATCAAACTATCAGAAATTAAACACACAAAAAAATATTAAAAGTGGCAATGGAAAAACAACAAATAACAGACAAAAGAATCCCCATAAGGTTAACAGCTGAACTTTCAGCAGAAACTCTGCAAGCCAGAAGGAAGTGGCAGGACATATTTAAAGTGATGAAGGAGAAAAACCTACAACCAAGATTACTCTACCCAGCAAGGATCTCATTCAGATTTGAGGGAGAAATTAAAACCTTTACAGTTAACCAAAAGCTAAGAGAATTCAGCATCATCAAATGAGCTTTACAACAAACTCTAGAGGAACTTCTCTAGGCAGGAAACAAAAGAGAAGGAAAAGACCTACAAAAACAAACCCAAAACAATTAAGAAAATGTTAATAAGAACATACTTATCTATAATTAACTTAAATGTAAATGGATTAAATGCTCCAAACAAAAGACATAGACTGGCTGAATCAATACAAAAACAAGATGCATATATATGCTGTCTACAAGAGACTCACCTCAGACCTAGGGTTACATACAGACTGAAAGTGAGGGGATGGAAAAAGATATTCCATGCAAACGGAAATCAAAAGAAAGCTGGAGTAACAATTCTCATATCAGACAACATAGACTTTAAAATAAAAACTATTAAAAGAGACAAAGAAGGACACTACATAATGATCAAGGGATCAATCCAAGAAGATATAACAATTGTAAATATTTATACACCCAACATAGGAGCACCTCAATACATAAGGCAAATACTAACAGCCAAAAAAGGGGACATTGACAGTAACACAATCATAGTAGGGGACTTTAACACCCCACTTTCACCAATGGACAGATCATCCAAAATGAAAATAAATACGGAAACACAAGCTTTAAATGATACATTAAACAAGATGGACTTAATTGATATTTATAGGACATTCCATCCAAAAACAACAGAATACACATTCTTCTCAAGGGTTCATGGAACATTCTCCAGTTAGATCATATCTTGGGTCACAAATCAAGCTTTGGTAAATTTAAGAAAATTGAAATCGTATTAAGTATCTTTGCTGACCAAAACGCTTTGAGACTAGATATCAATTACAGGAAAAAATCTGGGAAAATACAAATGCTACTAAACAATACAATACTTAATAACCAAGAGATCACTGAAGAAATAAAAGAGGAAATAAAAAAATACCTAGAAACAAATGACAATGAAAACATGATAACCCAAAACCTGTGGGATGCAGCAAAAGCAGTGCTAAGAGGGAAGTTTATTGCAATACAATCCTACCTTAAGAAACAGGAAACATGTCAAATAAACAACCTAAACTTACACCTAAAGCAATTAGAGAAGAAGAACAAAAAACCCCCAAATTTAGCAAAAGGAAAGAAATCAAAAAGATCAGATCAGAAATAAATGAAAAAGAAATGAAGGAAATGATAGCAAAGATCAATACAACTAAAAGATGGTTCTTTGAGAAGATAAACAAAATTGATAAACCATTAGCCAGACTCATCAAGAAAAAAAGAAGACTCAAATCAACAGAATTAGAAATCCAAAAGGAGAAGTGACACTGCAGAAATACAAAGGATCATGAGAAATTACAACAAGCAATTATGTACCAATAAAAGGGACAACCTGGAAGAAACGGACAAATTCCTAGAAATGCACAACCTTCTGAGACTGAACCAGGAAGAAATAGAAAATATGAACAGACCAATCACAAGCACTGAAATTGAAACTGTGATTAAAAATCTTCCAACAAACAAAAGCGCAGGACTTCATGGCTTCACAGAC
>NC_041220.1:40798103-40800037 GCF_002837175.3 Physeter macrocephalus | reverse complement strand
TCCAAAATATAGCAGAGGGAGGAACACTCCCAAACTCATTCTACGAGGCCACCATCACCCTGATAACACAACCAGACAAAGATTTCAGAAAGAAAGAAAACTACAGGCCAATATCACTGATGAACATAGATGTAAAAATCCTGAACAAAATAATTGCAAACAGAATCCAACAGCAATTTAAAGGATCATACACCATGATCAAGTGGTGTTTATCCCAGGAATGCAAGGATTCTTCAAAATATGCAAATCAATCAACGTGATACACCATATTAACAAGTTGAAGGAGAAAAACCATATGATCATCTCAATAGATGTAGAGAAAGCTTTCAACAAAATTCAACACCGATTTATGATAAAAACCCTGCAGGGTTTCCCTGGTGGTGCAGTGGATGAGAGACCTCCTGCTGATGCAGGGGACACGGGTTCATGCCCCGGTCCGGGAAGATCACACATGCCATGGAGTGGCTAGTCCCGTGAGCCATGGCCGCTGAGCCTGCATGTCTGGAGTCTGTGCTCTGCAATGGGAGAGGCCATAACAGTGAGAGGCCCATGTACCGCAAAAAAAAAGAACAAAAATACAAAAACAACAACAACAAAAAAAAAACCTGCATAAAATAGGCATAGAGGGAACTTTCATCAACATAATAAAGGCCATATATGACAAACCCACAGCCAACATCGTTCTCAATGGTGAAAAACTGAAACCATTTCCCTAAGATCGGGAACAAGACAAGGTTGCCCACTCTCACCATTATTATTCAACATAGATTTGGAAGTTTTAGCCACAGCAATCAGAGAAGAAAAAGAAATAAAAGGAATCCAAAACGGAAAATAAGACATAAAGCTGTCACTGTTTGTAAATGACATACTATACATAGAGAATCCTAAAGATGCTACCAGAAAACTACTAGAGCTAATCAATGAATTTGGTAAAGTAGCAGTATACAAAATTAATGCACAGAAATGACTATACTACCCAAAGCAATCTACAGATTCAGTGCAATCCCTATCAAAGTACCAATGGCATTTTTCTCAGAAGTAGAACAAAAAATTTCACAATTAGTATGGAAATACAAAAGACCCTGAATAGCCAAAGCAATCTTGAGAAAGAAAAACGGAGCCGGAGGAATCAGGCTCCCTGACTTCAGACTATGCTACAAAGCAACAGTAATCAAGACAGTATGGTCCTGGCACAAAAACAGAAATATAGATCAATGGAAGAGGATAGAAAGCCCAGAGTTAAACCCATGCACATATGGTAAACTTATCTTAGAAAAAGGAGACAAGAATATACAATGGAGAAGGGAGAGCCTCTTCAATAAGTGGAGCTGAGAAAACTGGACAGCTACATGTAAAAGAATGACATTAGAATGCTCCCTAACACCATACACAAAAATAAACTCAAAATGGATTAAAGACCTAAGTGTAAGGCCTGACACTATCAAAGTCTTAGAGGAAAACATAGTCAGAACACTCTATGACATAAATCATAGCAAGATCCTTTTTGACCCACCTCCTAGAGTAATGGAAATAAAAACAAAAATAAACAAATAGCTCCTAATGAAACTTAAAAGCTTTTGCACAGCCAAGGAAACCATAAACAAGACAAAAAGACAACCCTCAGAATGGGAGAAAATATTTGCAAATGAAGCAACTAATAAAGGAGTAATCTCCAAAATTTACAAGCAGCTCATGCAGCTCAATATCAAAAAAAGCAAACAACCCAATCCAAAGATGGGCAGAAGGTCTATATAGACATTTCTCCCAAGAAGATATACAGATTGCCAACAAACACATGAAAGAATGCTCAACATCATTAATCATTAGAGAAATGCAAATCAAAACTACAATGAGATATCATCTCACACTGGTCAGAATGGCCATCATCAAAAAATCTAGAAACAATAAATGCTGGAGAGGCTGTGGAGAAAAGG
>NC_041220.1:40761533-40797977 GCF_002837175.3 Physeter macrocephalus | reverse complement strand
CGAAATTGAGTTATTTGTAGCAAGGTGGATGGACCTAGAGTCTGTCATACAGAGTGAAGTAAGTCAGAAAGAGAAAAACAAATACCGTATACTAACACATATATATGGAATCTTAAAAAAAAATGGTCATGAAGAACCTATGGGCAAGATGGGAATAAAGACACATACCTACTAGACGGTGGACTTGAGGATACGGGGAGGGGGAAGGGCAAGCTGGGACAAAGTGAGAGAGTGGCATGGACATATATACACTACCAAACGTAGAATAGATAGCTAGTGGGAAGCAGCCTCATAGCACAGGGAGATCAGCTCGGTGCTTTGTGACCACCTACGGGGTGGGCTAGGGAGGGTGGGAGAGTGACGCAAGAGGGAGGAGATATGGGGATATAAGTATATGTATAACTGATTCACTTTGTTATAAAGCAGAAACTAACACACCATTGTAAAGCAATTATACTCCAATAAAGATGTTTAAAAAAAAAGAGTATGTGTCATATGGTAAAATTCTAGATAATGCCTCACACCCAGAGAGATACTTCAGAGTCCCTTTCTGATGCCTTCAAAGCAGATCAAGTATGTAACTAACTTTCTACCTATGTATCCATGGAGAGATCTTTTGCTTGAGTTTTGCTTTGTGGTCTTTCAGCAAATCCTGGGGAATTGGCCTTTAGTCATGTTGATTCAAATCCTATCAGGTTATCCTGGCATCACTATTTATGTTTGAGTATACATCATGTAGATTTTTACCATCCGCAAGTCTTTCTGTAGCCTTCTGTATCTCCCTTGGTCTTCTCAATGAACATTTTCTATCATTTTTGCTTCACTCTAATTACCAAAATGAATTCCCCAGGCTAGTACATCACTGTTCTGACAGGTCATTTCTTTAATTGACAAGGATGTCTTGAAATAGAGGTAGTAAGGTTAATAATTTTCAACAAGATTCATTAGAAAAATCTCTAAAATCATGTTGACTGGTGAAGTCTACTTAAAGTCCCAGACTGGGAAACTACACTTACAAAATATATGTCTAAAAGTGTTCTTTAGTGGAAGCTGCAACATATTCCTCACATGGAATCAGATGAAAATAGTGTAGCACATCTGGAATAAGCATCTGTTTCCTTAAATTTAATTTTCTAAAATTTCAGACAACTTATTTCTATGATCATACCTTTTTTTTCCTTTATAAACTAACATCTAGAGAACAAAATACTCTATGACCCCTACACTCCCCCTTCCAACTAAATACTATTAGCTACTTACATAAGGAATAGTAATAGCATGAATACTCCAGTGAAGGGTTAATTCCATTTCTATGATCTGTAAAAGGACAATATTTGATTCTTTTCACAGAAAGCAATGACTAAGTTGATTACCAAATTAGTAATAGCATAATATTCCACTGGCTCTTTCAGGTTCTGGGTTTATATAAGCATACCTTCTTAATATTGGTACCAAAAAAAATCACTCATATACATTTTAAAAAATATATTTCTAAGTGTTTATGTATCCCTCATTATAAATCAAATGGTTTTGTGTTTTTTGCCTGTGCTACAAAAAACAAAACAGTTGAGATCACGTGTGGTCGATCTGATTCATGTCACTATGCTGACATCCATAGAAAATGAATGAGTCAGTAGAAGACATAAAAGGTTAATTTAAGGTGAACAAGTCAAGATCTGCATATGCCTTTGGGTGGATTCACATCAGAAAAAGATTTCAATTCTGGGATTCACATTTGAATGTAAGCATCCAATATGTCACAATAAGTTACACTTGATCTGAATGTTATACAAGTCCAGTGGCTCACCATATGACCTCAAATGCTGGAAACCACATAAGCAACACAGGAAACTTTGAGACTCAGAGAAATGGCAAGAAAAGTAATTTCTGGTTAGAGAGGGAAAATGGAAGTTAAAAAAAATAAGTCCATGAAATATTTATGGATTTTGCATGTATCATTCTAATAAGAATGCAAATATTGTGAATGCTTTCTACTCACACAGTACTGACATTTACCAAATAGAATTCTGTTATTTGACCTCCTTCTGTAAACATTGACATTGCACTCACATTTATAATAGATTTCTGTCTGTTTTACTGCAGTTGAATGTTTCCACCGGGAATGTTATTAGTTATTATGGCTGAAAATGCACCTGCACCAGCTGTGTGGCTAAGCATAAAGAAGGCACCAGTCAAAATCCCGGAGTCTCTTAACAGACCTTTGCTGCCTTACTGCCACGGATCCAACATTCATCCTGAAACAGCAGGGAGGAAAACCTCTTCCAACACTTTATTTCCATAGAAATGAGGATCTGACTCCTACTCTTGCTTTCCCTCATAACATTAGCTACTGTTCCCTTCCTTGCATCCTAATCTTTATCATTTATTCATTAGCTGTAGACAGTTTCACGTTGCATTAGTAGAAACTATTGGAAGAAGAGGATGAAGTCAATTGAGTCATAGCAACATATAAATGTTAAAAAAAAAAGATCAATGCAAGCAAGTTTATTTTAAAGTACAAAAGAGAATGGGGGAAAGCAAGAGCTTAGTCTATTTTTTCAAACTATTGAATTATTAACACAAATTACATTACTGAGAATTACTGAGATGCTCTCTGAGATGAGAAATATTTTCCAGAAAAATTCCTACTTAGATTAAGCTCTTGAATAATTATATTTTTATAATTTTGTGAGTGGTAGAGATGGAGACAAGAGTCAGGTCAATTTAGAGTAAAAATGCAAAGAACAGTTTATGCAGTAGTTCGAGCTGGAGAACTAATAAAACACTAGCCCCAAATATGAATTAAAATACAACTTTCATAGATATTGTTTCTTTGAATCAATAAGGATATTTATTGATACTAACAGGTTTTTATTATGCTATCAACTGGCCTATTTTTTTTTTTTTTTTTGCGGTTCGCGGGCCTCTCACTGTTGTGGCCTCTCCCGTTGCGGAGCACAGCTCCACGGCATGTGGGATCTTCCCGGACCGGGGCACGAACCCGTGTCCCCTGCATCAGCAGGCGGACTCTCAACCACTGTGCCACCAGGGAAGCCCCTGACTATTTTTAAATAAAATATTTGAAAGAGGTTATTTTTGATGTTATGCATCCAGTAGTCCATTTCATTGTACTTAATTATTTTTGAGTTAGTTGTTTTGAAGATATTTCTCAATCTCATAGGATAGGCTCAATCTCGACTTTGATGACACTTTTGTGGGTTAGGTTAAAATGAGCATTTTACTTTTCTGATAATCACCGAATTATTTTTTGTTGTTATTTATTGGAGGAGGTCATGGAGAGGGTGTGACTGCTTGTTGACCCATGAGCTAGACCCCAGCAATCATACATAGGCTCCTCATCCCCTCCTCTGTCCTTGGAATGTGTATTCCACTTGTCTTCCCCACACTAATACTTGCCTCAAGGACACAGACTTGAGTTAGTGATGTGCTATTGAGACTGTCAAGATGGTATATATGACTGGACCCAGTTAAGGCCTCTATATAAACTTTTAATATTCTGGCCTGCAAATGTAGAGATCTACTTGTCTTGTGGATGCCTAAGACAAGCCTCATATGTAAATTCTCTTGCTTATTAAACCTGCCACCTCCCAATCTGGAGTGGTCTGTATCTTTCTTTGGTGTCTCATTGCCTTCCATGTACAGAAGCCATTTTCAGATTTCACCCAGAAGCACCTTTGTGAACCAACATTATTCCTGCTCACAAAATTACATTTCCTCATTTCATTTTGTTTGTGTTGCTTCCAAACAATGTATTTATGACTACTTGAAAATCAGTGGCAATAAATACATAGATGCTAGTTTTCAGTATAAAGTTTAATTAATTAATATGATTTATTCAATACTCAGCTAATATGGTTTAAACACTATGGTTAAGGATCATATTAGGTACTGGAGAAATAATCCCTGCTCTTAAGAAACTTTAAATACAGTAGGGATGACAGATAAGAAGAAATGTATTTTAAGTCACTCTGATATATGGTAAAGTGTGGGGTACTTTTTTGTTTGTTAGCTGGAGGTCTGTGATTGAAGAGAAATGAAATTTCATTAGAGGAAACAGCATATAAAAAGGCCCAGGTACGGTTTGTAGTTAGAAAAATATAATAATAGTCAGGACTTCCCTGGCAGTCAAGTGGTTAAGACTCCACACTTCCAATGCAGGGGACGCGGGTTCAATCCCTGGTCTGTGAACAAAGATGCCACATGCCACACGGCATGGCTAAAAGTATATATATATATATATTTATATTTATATATAAAATAGTGATTAATATTTTTATTTTCATCCTTACAATAGAGTTTTCCACAGCACATTGTAAACCTCACACCTGGAATTCTGAAGAGTTTTGCCAAATTTATGAAGTTATAAAAAGTATGAAAGGTGATTATTCCAAATTAGGAGAATAACGTATGTGCATGTATATCTACATGCACATATTAATATGTGTGTTTTATTTGATGGTGTTTTAAAAGAAATGCAAACAAGCAAAACCCTATAACTCACTTTCCTAAAATTGTCTCAGAGGCCCTTTTTGACATCATAAAAACAAAATCAAAAGCAAGTGTTTTCTCTCTCCTCCAGATATTTTCAGCACTAGAAACTTCCATACTCCCTAGTTTTTCTGCTTCTCCTAGTCAATGCTTGTATTTGAAAGAAAAACCATGTTGCCATAAAAAGAACACCTGCTCTGGAGTCAGGCAGGGAGGGGTAACATGCCCAGGCACTAATTAACTGTTTTACTCCAGTTAAATTTAATAAAACTCTGAGCTTCAACTTTTTCATCTGTAAAAGGAGGATACTACCATACATAGTTGCAAGAATTAAGGATGTTGTAAAGTACTTTTCAAACATAGGAATGTATGAACTCTTATTACCATGATGCTTATCTGCCTTGATTTCATCTCAGTAAAATAATTTTGAATGAAGATATTGGGCAACCTAATATAATTTTCATATATTGGATTGGCCCACTTGAATTGGCCCTATGTATTACATTCCTTTTATTTTCCCCTTCTCACTACTTTATAAAGTAATTGACTTATAAAACATCAATATTATTAATTAAATGCATATTCATTTGTGATATAAAAATGAAAATAGTAAGAACTAGGTATAATATTCCTGTGACTCAACATATGCAAAATCTAAGGCATTTTTTTTAAATTTTCTTTTTTTTTAAATTAATTAATTTATTTTTGGCTGCGTTGGGTCTTTGTTACTGTGCCCGGGCTTTCTCTAGTTGCAGCGAGCGGGGGTTACTCTTTGTTGCAGAGTGCAGGCTTCTCATTGTGGTGGCTTCTCTTGTTGCAGAGCACAGGCTCTAGGTGCGCGGGCTTCAGTAGTTGTGGCACGTGGCCTCAGTAGTTGTGGCTTACGGGCTCTAGAGTGCAGGCTCAGTAGTTGTGGCAGATGGGTTTAATTGCTCTGTGGCATGTGTGATCTTCCCAGACCAGGGATCAAACCTTGTGTCCTGAATTGGCAGGCAGATTCTTAACCACTGTGCCACCAGGGAAGTCCTTAATGCATTTTGATCAAATGTAGAAATAAAACATAGAACAAAAGAAAGAAAAATAGTTTAACAATCTTCATCGATTAATTTCTTCATCAAATATTAAGAAAATTTCAAAGCAATTCTCTAGATTCTTATAAGGGAAAATGTGAAGAATTAAATAGAAATTATGATTACTACAGCTTTTGACAGAGGTGGAACTTCATATATTCTGGATATGTAACAAAAATTAAGTGTATGAATGTAATTCAACATAATATAGCTTCAATTAAAATCCTGCCAACTATTTATGGTCTTGAGAAAAACAACTGATCATTGGGTAAGAATTAAATTATTCTTAGTCACCTCATTTGTGGCACAGCACTTGCAGCACTCACTTTATTAATCAATGCATTCCCATGTCAAAGTACTAGTCTTATTACCTAGAACCTACTGTGGATTATAAGTAGTTCCATGTTGCTCATAGCAACAGAGGCAAAAAATCAGTAGAAAATAATGATACTAAATTTAGATGGCCAAGGTTTATAAATATCCTATATGATATGTTCAGTTATCTTTTAAAATGCATTATATCAACTAAATAATTAATACAATCAACAGCGGAATTAGATTCCTGAACCAGAAAGAAAAACTTCAGTCAAAAAATTAATCTGAATACAATGTAAGCCTTGTACAAATCTTTTTTTCTCTCAAAATGGTTACTAACTTCATAAAAGCTAGACAAGATAGTATAGGAAAGCCTATTCTTAGGTACAGATCAGATCATATTTCCACAAACTCTAGTGGAATTTCCTATTCTGTGTCGTAAGACTATTGTTTCTCCAAATATTGTTTTAGTAATTAGTTCTATGACTAGATGTTCTTTCAGAAGAATTTTCATTGCAATTACAATGAAATTGCAAATCTATTTCATATGAAAAACTATCTAATATTACACTAAATAGAATTACAACACAGTTTTGTTATAGCATTAATTTTCACATTAGCTGATCAGTGAAAATACCTTATGCCAGCCCATTTACCATTACAGGAATGACAATAAGGCAAAAAAAAAAAAAGATAGCTGACTTTTTAAAGCATTTTTTCTGTACCAAATATTGTACAAAACATGAAAAATGTCAAATTTTACTTAATGCTCATTACAACCTTGAAGTGGGTATAATTTTTACATATGTATAGTAAATGATAAAAGTGACAGTTGAAGTAGTAATCTACTCTAGGTCACAGTCATTACCTGATGGAGTCAGAATTCAAACTTGCATCTGTATTGAATAAAGTACATGGGATTTAGTTCAGGAGGAAAGAATAACATAGAAAATTTCCAATGTTCTATACTTTTATTTTTACATTTATTAAAATGGTATGTTTTATGATAAAACTGAAACTACACAATACATTAAAATCAATTGTCCTAGGTTAAGGAAGAAGATAAAATGAACTCAAATCTGAATAACATCCTAAAACATGGATTCTAAATCTATCCTTAGCATTACATAACTTGAGGGACCATCATTGTGAAATATTTAGGACTGTGTTTTCTCATTTATGAAACAAGAAGTTTAGACTAGCTGATATCTAACATCTTCCCAGATCTCAGATTCTGTCTTATTTTCTCAGAATTGTCAAAGAAAGAGCAAAAATTTGGCCATGAAACAGGGGCTAGGTGAAGTGTTCCATGTAACCCATGTATTCCATGAAACCCATGAGTGATTAAATAATTTTCTCTAAATAATAACCTAGTTATTAATATCTGACAATAGCATAATGTTATTATAAGATCACTCTGACAAGACAGTAGAAATGGCAGATGTCGATTTGGCAACCCTTGATTTTGAATAACATAGAGAATGAGGAAAGGGGAGTGTCCAGGCTGAAACAATTGGGTGAATAGAAGTAACTTTCTGAAATATTGAACACTGAGGGGCGGTAAGTTTGAGAAGCACAAACTTCTTTTGTTTTGGACATGTACAATTTGACGTGGTGTGTTAGGTACTAGATTAGGCATTTGATTTGAATTAAACAATATATTGAGATAATGAATAAGAATATTTTAAGGCCTTAAAATATATTGCCAAATTACCCTTTAAAGGGTTTGTATAATTTATCATGTCCTTAGGCATAGTATGAGACTACCCATTTTCCATACTATTGCCAAGTGATAATATTTAATATATTCAAAGGTTTTTGCCAATTTTTCAGGTAAAAAAATGACATTCTTCAGGGAAGAAACAGAATATTGCTTTAGAAAGCTTAATCTGCAGTGTAAATTTTATCTAAAGAGGTCATAACTCATTATAAAAGGGTAAAATAAATAGAAATTAGAAATGATGAGTGGTAACTAATGTTTGGATTGCAAAACATAGAAGTCTCAATTTTAGATTTGGTCAATTTGAGTTGATTGTGAAATTTAAATTACCTATCAGAGCAAGTATTTGTGATGACTTGATGTATTAGTAATCAATTTCTCCTTAACAAATGACCAAAAGCTTAGAGGCATAAAATAACATTTAGTATCTCACTATATCCATAGGTTAGAAATCTGAAAGTGGCTTGGCAGGATCATAGGCTCAGGGTCTTACAAGACTGCAGTCAAGGTGTCAGCTGGGCTGTGTTTTTTCTGGAGCCCAGAATCTTCTTTTAAGCTCAAATAATTGTAGGTAGAATTCAATTTCTTATAGTTGAAAGTTGAAGGATTGGAGGCTCCTTTTTTTTTTCTGTCTGTCAGACAGGGGTGCTCTCGGCTCGTAGGAGCTACCTTCAGTTCTTTGCTGGTGTGATCCTCTTATAAAATGCAGCTTACTTATTCAAGGCCAATAGGAGAATCTCACTCTAGTCTGCTAAAACAGAGTCTCATATGATATAACCTAATTAGGGAGTGACTATCCCATCATCTTCCTGTACTCTATTGGTTAGAAACAATTTACACATTTTGCTTGCACTTAATAGTAGGAGATTATAAAAGGGCATGATTCATTGGATAAACCCCTAGGGTATATTCATCGCATCTCTCCATTAGGTTACCAAAATGTATTGTGTGGGTTTTGGTTAGGATATGTGTGGCTACAATTATCAGAGTCTCTTTCTAAAATTAAATAAAAATTAGAGAGATTATAATCTCACAATGTAAGAATAATAGTAGGGCAATTCCAACCTTGATGTTTTAGCTTAATGAAGTAGCTAATGGTGATGGTGGTTGTCACCTCTCCCCTATGTCATCCATAGCTTCCATGCCTTTTCTCTTCTCATGGTCACAAATTGGACTCAATCAGCTCTAGGCTTCATGTATAGACATCGAGCAATAAAGAGACAGAATGTCTTTCATTCACTTTTAATATGGAGGAAAATTTCTCAGAACACTTCTCAGATCCCATTGGATAGGAATAGATTACATAACTAGCCCTAGCAGCAAGGGTGTCTGGAAAAGCAATGTGGCATTTTCAGATCCTAGAGTTTTGGAAGAAAGTCTTCCATCAAAGATGGAACATGAGAACATGGCTGTTGGGTGTACCAACAGATAGTATCTTCCATATTATTAAAACATAACTTTTAATAAAAATATCACCTTTTATCCAAAGTCTGCATATAGATATATTTTAGTATATCCAGAATTGTAGAACAAGCTACTGTCTTCCTAAAAGACTCAAAGTTTCGTCCTATCCATAAGAAGCATCTGTTTTATTTCAGTTTCAACTTTGACTCTTGCAGAGAAATCTGTTTCTAATCTTTATATAATGGTTCCTCTGAGAAAAAAGAAATACCAGTGAGATATTACCCACCATTTTCACCCCCGAATTCACTGGAAACAAACTGCTGTCCTCAAGACTTCAAAGAACCTCACAACTAGAAACCCTGATAAACAACTCTGTTTTAGATCTCCCTTCAATAAATTCCATACAATGTGTGATTTCAGTTTTCCACCTAAGGAAGACTTTGCATGCAAGATGACAGCATGTGCTGTTTAAAATGATGCCTTGGTTCAGGTCAAACGGATCTCCTTCTTATTATTCCTACTTAAAAGAAAAATGGCATTTGAAATCCCAAGATAAGGCAACAAATTGGCCATGATTCAACAATATCTATGGTTTTATATGATATTTGACACATTTGAAATCCTCAAACAAAATTGAAGTTTCAAATTACTAGACTATCTTCCTGCATCGTGAAAATTGCTTCAAAAGACTCTCAGGCACTAATATATTTAGGATCCAATTACAGGCTTTCTGTAAACAAGTAATTTTTCTAAGTAGCTAATAAAGTTTTGTGCCTTTATTCATTGAACTGTTGTTGATAGATGGCAAAGAAAATACAAATATGTCAAAGGATTTTTTTCTGGAAATAGAGTGTTTCAGAAATTCTATTCTTTCTTTTGCATTATGACTTGCAAACTGCTACTGCTATTTTTCATTGACAAAAAAATTGTTTCCTAGATGTGACAACAAAAAACAAAAAATTTGGAAAACAGGACTTAAATAATTAAATGTTTGAAATAACACATAATTTAAAATAATAGCAGTTGATTAGTAGGATAAATGTTACCCAAAGCTTATATATGTTTTATGTTAGATGCCAAGTGGAAGAAATACATATTTTATCCATTAAAAAGTACTTTCATATCACTTGCTATTTATTTGTCTTCTCACAAAGTGATGCTCTTGTTTTTGTTGTAGTTATTGTTATTTTAATCTAAAATGACTCTAGATGTTTCCAGAAATGACACCCCAGTGGTTAAAAAATGTGTATGTATATCTGTGCGCGCACACACACACAAATACAGTGTGTGTGTACATAGATATACATACACGTATACATAATTATGCATGTATAAACAGACATTCATGCATACATACATCTGTAACAATTTCTATATCTAACTCTGTATACACACATACTGACACACACATGTATATATATGGCATGAGTTTATACCAATATTTCTAATTTCAATCCAATACCTCAAGGTTCTTTCTAGCCTTCCTCCTTTCCTTGTTGGTAAAGCCAGTTCAGCTATATATGAAGGAGAATCCTGGGAAAAGGGGAAACCACTTTATTTATTTATTACATTTACTTTTTTAAAAATTCAATTAAATAATGAATTTTATTCAATTAAATAAATTGAATTTTATTCAATTAAATAAATGGAACTAAGAAATGAAAACAAAAACAGTTCACCCATTTCTCTCACCACCTCACTCCTTAACCTCTGACAACCACCAATCTGTTCTCTGTATCTATACCCTCGTTTATTTATTTATTTATTTATTTATTTATTTATCTATGAGAGAGATCATATGGCATTTGTCTTTCTCTTTAACCACTTTATTTATTTATTACATTTACTTTTTTAAAAATTCAATTAAATAATGAATTTTATTCAATTAAATAAATTGAATTTTATTCAATTAAATAAATGGAACTAAGAAATGAAAACAAAAACAGTTCACCCATTTCTCTCACCACCTCACTCCTTAACCTCTGACAACCACCAATCTGTTCTCTGTATCTATACCCTCGTTTATTTATTTATTTATTTATTTATTTATTTATTTATCTATGAGAGAGATCATATGGCATTTGTCTTTCTCTTTCTAGCTTATTTCACTTAGCATAAGGCTCTCGAGGTCCATTCACATTGTCACATATGGCAAGATTTCATCCTTTCTTATGGCTGAATAATATTCCATTGTATGTATGTGTGTGGGTGTGCGGTGGGGGGGTGTATCACAACTTCTGTATTCATTTTTGCAGCAATAGACACATAAGTTGTTTCCACATCTTGGCTATTGTAGATAATGCTGCAATTAACATGGTGGTACAGATATCTTTTCAAATTACTGCTTTCATTTTCTTCAGGTAAATACCCTGGGTATTTACAGGGGGAATTCCTGGATCATACCCTAGTACTATTTTTAAATTCTTGAGAAAGCTCCTTATTGTTGCCCATAGTGGCTGCACCAATTTACATTCCCACCAACAGTACATAAGTGTTTTCTTTTCTCCACATACTCATAACACTTGTTATTTCTTGCCTTTAAGGCCATTCTAACAGGTGTGAGGTGATATCTCATTGTGGTTTTGATTTGCATTTTCCTGATGATTAACGATGAAGAGCATCTTTTCATGTGTCTGTTGGCCATCTGTATGTCTTCTTTTGAAAAATGTCTATTCAGATCTTCTGACCATTTTTAAATCATGGGGATTTTTTACTATTGAATTGCATACGTTCTTTATATATTTTGGACATTAGCCCCTTATCAGATATACGATTTGCAGATCGTTTCTACCATCCAGTAGGTTTCCTTTTTATTTTATTGATGGTTCTCTTCGCTGTGCAGAAGCTTTTGAGACTGATGTAGTCCCACTTGTTTATTTTTACTTTTGTTACCTTTTGGTGTCAGATTTAAAAAATCATCACCAGAACCTATGTCAAGAAGCTTACCAGCTAAGTTTTCTTCTAGTAATTTAATGGTTTCAGGTCTTACTTTCAAGTAATCCATTTTGAATTAATTTTTGAGTATGGTGTAAGATAGTGGTCCAGTTTCATTCTTTTGCATGTGGCTGTCCAATTTTCCCAGCACCATTTATTGAAGAGATATTCTTTCCCCATTGTATATTTTGGCTCCTTTGTTGTAAATTAATTGACCATATATGTGTAGGTTTATTTCTGAGCTCTTTATTCTATTCCACTGATCTATGTGTCTGTTTTTGTGCCAGAAACATCCTGTTTTAATTACCATGGCCTTGTAATATAGTTTGAAGTCAGAGCATGTGATGCCTTTAGCTCTGTTCTTTCTTAAGATTGCTTTGGCTATTTGGAATCTTTTGTGTCTTCATACAAATTTTATAATTATTTGTTCTATTTCTGTGAAAAATGCGTTGGAATTTTCACAGGGATTGCATTGAATCCATAGATTGCTTTGGGTAGTATGGATATTTTAACAATGTTAATTATTCTAATTCATGAGCACGGAAAGTCTTTCCATTTATGTGTGCTTCTTCAATTTCTTTCCTCAGTGTCTATAATTTTCAGTTTACAGGACTTTCACCTCTTTGGTTGAATTTATTCCTAGGTATTTTATTCTTTTTAATGCATTTGAACATGGAATTGTTTTCTTAATTTCTATTTCTAATAGTTATTTATTAATGTATAAAAACAACAAATTTCTGTATATTGATTTTGTATCCTGCAACTTTACTGAATCATTATTTCTGACAGATATTTTGGTGGAATCTTTAAGGTTTTTTTAATATATAGTACCATGTTATCTGCAAATAGTAACCGTTTTACTTCTTCTTTTCCATTTTGCATGCCTTTTATTTACTTTTCCTGCCTAAATTGCTTGGCTAGGATTTCCCATACTATGCTGTATAAAAGGGGTAAGAGTGGGCATCCTTGTCTTGTTGCTGATCTTAGAGGAAATGCTTACAGTTTTTCACCATTAAATGTTATGTTAGTTGTGGGATTGTCATATATGGCCTTTGTTATGTTAAGGTACTTACCCTCTGTACCCACTTTGTTGAGAGTTTTTATTATAAATAGACATTGAATTTTGTCAAAAGCTTTTTCTGCATCTATTGAGATGATCATGTGGTTTTTATTCTTTAATTTTTTAATGTGGTCTATCACGTAGACTGATATGTGGGTATGAACAATCCTTGCATCCCTTGAATAAATCCCCCAGTTGATCATGGTATATGATCATTTTATTGCATTGTTGATTTTTGTTTGCTAATATTTTGTTGAGGATTTTTGCACCTATGTTCATTGGAGATATCGGCCTGTAATTTTTTTTCTTACGTTATCTGTCTGGTTTTGATATCAAGGTAATGCTGGCCTCATCAAATAAGTTTGGGAGTGTTCCTTCTTCTTCTATTTTTTGGAAGAGTTTGACAAGGATTGCTATTAATTCTTCTTTGATTGTTTGGTAGAATTCACCAGTGAAGTTGACTGGTCCTGGTTTTTGTTTGTAAGAAGCTTCTAAATTACTGATTCAATCTCCTTACTGGTAATTGGTCTGTTCAGATTTTCTACTGCTTCATGATTCAGTCTTGGAAGTTTGTATGCTTTAAAATTTATCATTTCTTCTGGTTGTCTAATTTATTGGTGTATAATTGTCTCTCAGGGACAGGTCTTAAAAGTTGGGTTACCTGATGTGGGGCATAAACCTTTCACTCTTCAAGGAGAAGCTCTGGGTTTTGAGTTACCTCCTGAGATGAGAGGTGAGATTGTGTCTCAGCCTCTCCTACCAGCTTTGATGTGGAGTCCTTCTCATTTGCTTGATGTGAAGGGGTTGCTCCACCAGTTTTTAGGGTTTTTTTCAATGGAAATTTTTCCATATATAGCTGTAGATCCAGTGTATCTGTTGGATAAGGTGATTTTATTTTATTTTATTTTTTATTTTTTTATTTTTATTTTTTTTGTGGTACACGGGCCTCTCACTGTTGTGGCCTCTCCCGTTGCGGAGCACAGGCTCCGGGCGCGCAGGCTCAGCGGCCATGGCTCACGGGCCCAGCCGCTCTGCGGCATGTGGGATCTTCCCGGACCAGGGCACGAACCCGTGTCCCCTGCATCAGCAGGCGGATTCTCAACCACTGCGCCACCAGGGAAGCCCAGGTGATTTTAATATCTTCCTCTGTCACCATCTTGAACTGGAACCCCAATAGTACTTTAGCTATGCGCCTCTATTGACACCATTCTTTACATTGTGTTATATTTACATTCCTGTTCTGTCTATAAGCAACTTGAGGAGAAGACATAAACTTCGTCATCTCCAAAAGCCTCCACAAGTAATTAATATTAAATGATGTTTAATGATTACATGGATGATTAATGATATGTTGAATAAGTTGTATTTTTCATGGGTGATGCTTTCCTAATACCAAAGACAACGTATAGTTATAATGATGAACTTCAACCATTAGGATAGTTATTGAATGTATCTTCTGCTAACATCCATGCTTCTAAAAAAGTACTTGACATAAAGCAAAAATATGAAGATTTACAAAATAGATACACATGGCCTAATAGCTATATTATTAAACATCTTCAGGTGATACTAATTATTTGGGTTTCTGAGAGTGAAGTGGGTCAAGATAAAAGGAATGATGCTATTTTAACTAACAATGGATGCCTATTACATATCAGAAATCCTCTACATATTATCTCAGTCAGCAAAATAACAGCAGTGAGGTGTTGTTTTCATATTCATTGCACAGGTGATGAAACCTGTCCAAGTTCACACAGCCAGTAGCAATAGAAGAAGGATACAAAGCCAGGCAGCTTGATATCAGATAATATACTAAACCACATTTGATATGGAAAATTTGTAGAATGATAACCAAAATTAGGGTGGGAAGAAGGGCATTTAGAACAGAAATAAAATGTCTACAAAGGATTCTTCAAATACAAGAAGAATTGTACTAAATCTAGTTGTAAGATGTCAATCGATGTCCCAAGTGGACTTAGAAGTATAGAGGAGGCCTAATTAAACATTTGATTAGGTCTAAAATAAGGTAAGAGAGACTAAGGATAGATTTTTTCGGGATTGTATAAGGGCCAAAAAAGTAATAACCTATTATTTATTTCTATTTCTGAATTGGACACAGAAACATTTTGATCAAAATATTAGCTTTACTGTTATAAATATCTGAATGGAAGTCACGACTTTTGACCTGTGAAGAAAGTGCTTGCTAATATGTTACGGAAATACACAGCCTTAAGGCCATCCTTTCTTCCCGCCCCTATGTCACTGGCTCAGTAGGACAAGACACCACAGGCCCCACATTGAGGGTCTTAGCCAATTACTTCAGCTTACCTCAGAGCAAGGAGCAAACTAGACTTCACTCTTTGCAGGCAGGCAGATACAAAATAGAGGCACAGACATATTCGCGTCAGTACGCTCAAGTCCTCCCTAATTCACTTAACAAATAAGGCCCTCCACCCTTGAGAAAGACTGAGTAGCAGAGAGAAGGTGGGTTTTTTCTGAGTGAATTTCCTGAAATTCATGAAAACCAGATAAATAGAGAGTTCCCCTCAAAGGATTAAACCTCTGGAACTAGTGGGGGGTGGGGAACCAAATAGAGAAGATTAATAGGAATCTGGATAACATAATCCAAGTTATTTAAAAGTTCAGAATAGAAGTAAATGGGAGCATAAGGCTATTTAGAATAAATTGGGAATAGGACAACATAGTCTTGGATATGAAAAAACTCTAAGGACATGACCCTCAAGGAGATGGGAGACAGAAAAATAACATTTGATAAAATTATAAATAATCCCAATTAAAAAAGAAAAAGGAAATCAACTAAACTAAACCAATTGGACTTGTTAAACTGTAAAACTGGACCTCTTAAAAGCATCAAGGACATATTGCTAAGAGAGTTCACTCTGATTCAAATCAGTAATAAGGACATTGTATTGAGAAATTTATTCTTTAAAATCAAAGACCTTGAGAAATTTTGGTTTTTGAAACCATATCAGGGACAAAAAAGATCTCAATAAAATATCTTTAAGTTGGGACAGATCAGAATGCGGAGGCAACTCAGCTTGGAAGGAAGAGCCTATGAGAATCTTTTCCTGAATCCATTAGAGCCAATCAGAATATTTCACTACTTCTTTGTGAACCAATCAAAGCACTCTATGCTTATACAATGTAATATATACAAAATAAACTATTCAGAAACTGTTTCAGAATAGGTTTTCCCTGCCTTGCCTAGCAAATTTAACAATTTAAATTTTATCTTCCCTTTGATTTTATTATCTTATCAACAGATTACATAGGAGACTTCTAGTAAGATGAGTTTTAATTTTAATTACAAAAGTAATTAATAATCATTGTAAAAATAATTCGTGACAAAGGAAAAAAACTAATTCACTTTGAGGGCTTATCCGGTACAAAGTTCCTCTCCTGTACAAAGTTTTTCTAAGTGTTTTACGTATATTAACTATTTTAATCATTAGAACAACTAAAATGAATACTATTACTATGGGCTTTTATAATGGAGAAAATGAGCCACAGAAATTCACATTTTGTAATTTGTGAAGCCAGGATTTCAAAGTCAGGAACCCTACTGCTTAGCATCTAATAAAAGCTCTCAAAAGCTAATACCATTATAAATTTTATCATCTAGATATAAGCATTGTTAAGAGTTCATTGTAATTTCTTATAGAAATTTTTCCAATATAAACATATGCATAGACATATATGCAGTTTTTTTTAGAAAAATGCAATTATATTACAATATTGTTTTATAATCTTTTTTCATACTTAAAATATATCTTCAATATTCTGTCACGGCATTATAGATTGGAGTCTTAACTTTAAGAATAAATTTTGAACTTATACTAATTATTCAACCAAATCTTATTATTGGACATTTAATTTGTTTTCCAATTTTTACTCTTATAAAAAATACAAAAATGAACAATCAGTGCATTCACTGTTGTAGAAATATGCAATCATTTATTCATTTAAGATAAATTTTAGCTTGTACATTTTTAATGCATTTTGATATGTTTAATGACAATTCATCAAATAAATAGTTTTTAGGACTTACAAGAAATAGACAATAAGATTGATGGTTTCTCCACAATATTTCATTACTGATAAATTAGAATTTTTGCAACATTTTACAATATAATTAACAACAGACATCTCACTTTAATTGGCACTTCTTTCATTAATAACAGTTTAATACTACATCTTGATTGGTTCTATGTTTAATAAAATACTTTTCCCTTTTTTATATTGTGATATAGATATAGATATCACATATGTGTGTGTTTGCATTGATATTTAAAAGCTATTTATATAATATGAATATTTTAAAGGTATAATATACAAATCAAATAATGTTTCTAATTCATGAATGGTGTTTCAAAATAGTTTGCTTAAAGTTCTGCTATTTCAATGATTAAAAATTATTATAGGAAAAGATAGTCATGATTTGTTTCTGGTTTCTATGACACCTTAGGAAAAAGACTGCAGAGCTGCCTTCCAGAAAACACCATTCACATAGTATTCAGAGAAGATGACACCAATCACTTAATACCCTAAGTAAGAGGTTATCTGAAGTTGAGCAACACCATGACTCTTCTTAGAAACGGCTTTCCTATCTCTAAGATTATTTAATTATCTCCAGACATTTTCTCCTGGTATTTTAATGGTTTAATTTTTTTACAGGTAAAATTTTAATCTACCTGGAATATATTTTCATTGGAAAAATGGGATTTATTTTTATACTGTGAATAGACATTGAAGATCTTTCCGCAAAAGTAAGTGTTGCAACATTATGTTTTTAATAATCTATTCTTTTATCTTTGATGTGAAATCTTGACAATTCTTGTAATTAAAATTGAACATATATGAAGTAGTGTTAGGTATGTTTAATTCCATTCATCTCATTCATTGGTCATTTATCTTGGCAGAAGTACAACATTGCTCTGATTATGGAGACTTTCTAATATGCATTTTTATCTAATATGATGAGACACTCTTTTCCTGATCTTTTTCCACCAAGACATTCTTCTTCTAAAAAAAAAAAAGTCTTTAGATTTCTGCAGAGTTAATCTGCAGAAAATGGTGGAAGCATTTGGTTGAAGTGCAAAGTATGTGGTTTTGTATTCACTTTGTAGTTGATCAGTCAGTCATTTAGTAAGTAGCTATCAATTACTTTCCCCGTCTGAGGATATACTAGTGGACACTTAGTTATAGGATATGCCTTCATGGAGTCTCCTGGTGATTAGGGATAACATACCTTAAACAAATCATGACAAATATCAATATGATGTGCTAAAAGTGAAATATGAGGGATGTTATTCCCACGTAAGATAAGGGAGTAACAATCTACAGGGTCAGGGAAAGCTTCCAAGAGGAAGTGATGTTTAAGCTCTCACATAGAATATCAGTATACCTTAGTCACTAAAGGTAGTAGAAGAAGAAAATTTGGTAAACCATATTTTTACTGGTATATTTGTTATTTTCTATCTTCTCAAATTGGAATGTACGTTCCTTAAGGGCAGTGTATGTTTTATTCACTAATTCATGCTCTGTGTCTAGCTTCATGCCTGGAACAGAAGGAAGGAGAGGAGGAAAATGAGGAGAAAGGAAACGTTATAGTTGAAAGACTGAAGACAAGTGAGGATATTTTTTGTAGAATTTAAATGTCTATGAGTCCAGAGAACAAAAAGCAAGAAAAGGCAGATTTTGAAGGATTTTAAAGGTCATCTTAAAAATGAATTCTATTCTAATAGCACTGAAAACACTGAGAGGTATTAAAAAAGGAAGTAATATTCAGGGATTTTTCCCTTTAAAAGATCATTCTGGCTGCAGTCCTGAGTATGGATTTGGCTGACAGGAAGAGACAATGTGGAAATCACTTACTTGGACTAGAACAGTAGCAATGGTGATAGCAAGAAGTGGACAGAATAAGTATTCACTCAGGCAGTAAAAAGGCAGGATTTTGACTTCAAGTTTTATGGCTTGAGAAACTGGGGGTAAATTGAGAAGAAGTGAGGAAGTCGACCAGTAAATTTTTGAACATTTAAGTTTGGAGTATCCATGACACATCAAGACAGAGGTATCAAGAAAGTAGGTAAATCTGAATCTATTTGAATTTAAGTTGAGGGACATCTTTGGTAGAATATTAAGTAATTCTGTGATTGCTCTTCACTTGTTAAACATTTTTTATTGGTGGCTTACAAGATGAGTTAAGATAGACTTACCAAATTGTCAGGTGGCAAAAATCTGAGGCCACATAATTAAATAAAAGTGAAACTAGTAATAGAATATTTTGTATATGATAACTTTGAATATTAAATGAGATAATTGCTTAGTACTGTGTCTGTGGATTAGTAAGTGCTCAATAAATTCAGGTTTTAAATAGTATGATTCAGTATTAAAAATAATATTTTTGGGAGGAGAGAATGTGAAAAAGCTGAAGAGTTCAAGTTAATAGAAATATTCACATATGTAATTGTTTCAAGAAGCAAATTCAATTGTAGAATGGAGAAGTCTTGGAATCATATCAGTTCATGAACAAAAGTTCCAGGGATTCCATTTGACTAATAGGTTAACCTGAGTCCACAATCCATAGTTGAAGCAGCTTAGGGTAAGGAAGAACTCTATGCCCTGCACTAAACAGACAATATGTGATAGATTATCTTCAAAATGTAGGATCACAAATAGGATTGCATCCACAGAACAAACAAGACAATGAAGGACACAGAAACACTTCATATGCAGAAGGTTTGAAAGAACTAATAACTGTTTTTCTTGGAAAATAATTCACTGGATACAAGTCACACAGCAAGTAAGTGTCCCAGCCAAGATCTGACCTCAGTCAGCGTGGTCATAGAATCTTCATTTTTAACATATTCTTTAATTATTTTAGTGGAATAATCAAAACGTGCACATGTCAAATTGTAAAGGACAAAATAGCTACAATAAGTTTAAATGATAATGCTATTGAATATCTCCACAAATTTGGTCCCATATAATATAATAAGAAAAATCTCATTTTTTTTAAAAGACTTTGGTGATAAAGAGAATATTGCTCTAAATGCTCCTTAGAATTTCTTGAAAGGACTTTAAGGGGAGGTTTGAAATAATTGCAAAATCTAGGCCTTTCTTTACCTCCTTTAGCAAGATATTTAAAGAAACCTTATCTCATCTAAAGCTGAATAAATCTTACAAAATTTAGCTATTTGGCAACATTACATCATTGCCATTTTCCTTGACCTTCCACCAGATGGAAAGCATCGACTAATAATTTTGCCTTGGAAATCCTAATGTTTGTTATTCTGTTAGAGAGGAAATGGTATATTGTTACATCTCTTCCAACAGTGTTCTTATTATTAAATCAATGATGCCATTTTACATAAAAAGTGTTCCAAAAGAACATAACAGTCTCATAAATAAAACAGGCCCAGCTTGTCTGGTGAACTGTTTCTTACACATCAAATAACGCCAGATGCTTTAAAGGTACTGGTACTGGACCACAATGTTATTTTGACCAGATTGTTTATATCACATTCATTTATCTAGTTCTTTCCTTGAATAAATATCATTATTTTGTTAGCCTTAGTACAATTGGAAAGGCTCTGGTAATTTCATAATGATTTTTCCAAAAGGAAGTTAAATATTCAAATCAGATCCAAATCACAGAAACAGACCAGGGCTACCTAGAAGTAACAAGATTCTCTTCATCTTGTCGGACTTAACAGTATGATTCATTACAGACCAATAGATTGCTATTGGTGGCTTGAGAAAGGTGAGACACTTGACCCTTGTAGAAGTATAGAATATTTTTCTTGATAAAATTCATGATGTTGTAACTCTTTAGCCAGATACTATGACCTATAATGCAGGGTTTCAACTGGCAACAAACCAGTGTAGGGAGATATCCATGACTATGGGATTGTTTGCTTTTATTCGTGTCAGATGAGTAAGAAGAGATAGTCTCAGTGTATACAACATACACAGACACACACAGACACACCCATTACCACCACTACCACCATGGCTTAAAAATCATGTTGGACTCTTCAGGGTTAAAAACAGAATAAACATGTAATCATAAGGGAGACAATTTGGTTAGCATTTTTAAGAGCCATATTAAGGATTTATAATGTTTTTCTGTATCAGATCTTAAAATATTTTAAAGACTGTGTATATTATATATTCATAGTTAAAATATGATTGATAGCGCTGGCGGGTCAAGTGACCCAAACACTGTTATAGAAATAAATGTACAGCTGTTAATGAAGTCTTCTTTCTCACCTTGCATTGTGTAACTTTAACTCAGACAAAATTACCTTACATTGTCTATATAGCAGGAATATATTATATTCATCCTTGCAAAAATCCACTCCTAAGTAGTTTTATGTATGAAATTAAACCTTCAAAGTGACCAAATTATGAACATCTTTCTGAGTAGTTTTAGCAATATCAAGCCAAGAACATGAATGAATGAACTATTGTTAGCTAATATTTAGTTGGCACTTACATGCTAGGAACTTTGCTTAGTATTTTGTGTTAAAATATATGTAATCTTACCTAATAGGATTATTATTGTGTGTATTTTACCATGAGTTATCACAGTACTATGTTATTGAGAAAGAAAAAAGAGGCAAAACATGTTTCTAGAACTTAGAAGTTCTATTATTTTGGTTAAGATATGTAAAACTAATGATGCCAAAATATTCAAAAATAATTGATTTTGTTAGTAGTGTAGCAACAGTTACGAGCTCAAAATATTTGAAGATTATTCTTGACTGGAACAATACATTTTGAATTTGTAAGCTATGTAAAAGCTGAGCTGAACTTAGCATAGCAGGTAGAATTTGTATACTTAATAGAATAAAAGGAATTCCTTCCTAACTAGGGGTCACGCATGAAGCACAGTGTCTATCATCCATGTTGAATGTAGCAAAAGCAAGTTCCAAAAAGAGACAAAGAGATTACAATGGGGAAAACCAAGAAATAGGATTAAATAGATGAATGAAAAAAATGAATACCAAGCTCTATAAAGCTGAGAGTTTAGATTTTGATGTAAAAGACCATTAAGGGTAGAGTTACATAACAAAAGTTCTACCTGTCATAATCTATTCAAATAAAAATTGGGGTTATATTCAACTATTTAATATTCCTTTTCTGGTAAAATATAAGTATTTCATTAAAAATTCCAGTATTTGACTCCATGTAAGTTACTTGTTAGAGAATATCTTTGCTAGAATTACAAAAGGATGGGGAGTAGGATGGAATCAGGATTGGACAGACACAGAGATTCAGTGTATGTAAAAACACATATCAGTAATAGAAGAAAGGATTGAGGGTATAGTGTAAGCCAAGGCAGAAAACATTGAGAGGGAAACAGAACTAAAGAAAATATTTCAGAAATTTCTGAGTGATGCAAAATTGAATACTCTAGGTGACTTTCAGAGAGGTATTATGACAATAAGATCTACATTATTCTTCAAGACCTTGGGAGTTGAAATAGTGAAGAGACTGGAATTCAAAGTTAGTAGCTGGGGTGAGGGATAGGAGAGCATCTCTATTCAGATAACAGGTAGACTGTGCTTAAGATTTATGTATCTTCAACAAACAAAGAAAACCCCAGGCTTCTCAGATGAATCCAAAGAATAACTAAATGGACAAATGTGTATAGGCCAATTCATGATTAGCAAATAAATTTCAACCTTTGATTGTTAATTTGATATCAAAGGTGAATAGGCTGAAATTCGTGCTAGAATAAAGCTCAAAATAAAAAGAAGTACTTATTTGGAAGTACTTATATAACTCAAAACCTCTTCCTTCAGTATTTTAAAACATATTTGAATTTAATATAAATTTTCAGGAGAACAATAAGTAATATTCAATTGGTCCATTCTTTGAACATCATCCAACTTTCCTATAGATATTGCTTATGAAAACTAAACACCCTTCACAATGTTTTTGTCTTCTTCATCTATTTTTAAAATGTCTATTTAATCCAGATATTCCTTCAAAGAGCAAAGTGAGTGTTTCAAATTACAACTGTCAAGCTCACAGCATTTTCAAAGGCTTTTGCCTTTGGAGAACATCTTATACTCATTTGTCCGGGAAAAATAATTGGGGATACTCTGACCCCCCTAATATGTGTGACTAAATTTAAATGTATTGACTACTATTAGCCTTGAGAATATATCATATGGTGGGTTTTTTCCATGTAACTTTCCCAAGGTATTCTCAACCCCTAGAATTTTTCATGTATAATTATCAGAAATCTTATAATTTGACATCATTTGGAGGGAAATCTGTATTATTATAACAATTTACTTCTAACTCTTCAGGAATCCCCTCCCATTTTAAATTGTGATTTTCTCATTCTTGATTACCTTCAATGAGCAAGGTATATCTATAATAAATTGTTTTTGAAATGGATTTATTTTCTAAGTTATGTGTGTGATACAGGTGCATATTGAACTCATTAAATTGGATAATGTTTACAAATTGATTTTCTTCTGAACTCATCTTTCAATGAAACAAATATAATTTAATAAAGCCATTATTACTTGTCAATAAATGACATTTCATTTGATCATATATGAGCAGAATGCACAATATTTTCACAGAGCACTGCTTTTATAAAGATGATAAATATTTTAGCTAATGAATTGGTAGCTCTTATAAAATAAACAATACATAACAGCATTATTGATGAAATTGGATATATTGTTCCTTATTTATTGATATTTACCAAATTTTAGTCTTTAGTTTGGTAAACTCTTCGGACCTCATTTTCACAAGTTTCTTAGAATTTATACTGGGAAAAGAACTGCAGATGTATGGAAATGCAGATCCAGTATATGCCAATAACACTAGTGAATTGATTCACTATTTTTTAGATAAGGAGGTAGAGAAAGAGCAGAAAAATAAGATGAAAATTGTCCTCTTTCATTCTTGCAAATTTCCCTGTCCTAATAGTGCTACACATCATTTGGCTTTAATTCCCGATTTTCTATTTCTCAGCACAGAAAAGAAGATAATGTTTCTTTTCTTCCTTCTTAATAGCATCAAATAACAAATTTTAACTATTTAGAATGAGAAAACTTGTTGTATAGTAGAGGAGTGGCAATATAACACGGCAACAATCTCAGCTCCACCACATAATAGCATAGGACCTGACCTCTTTATGATTCAAGTTTCTTGTTAATAAAATGGAAATAATAATATTACTTAACTTATAGAGTGATTGTGCTATTGTTGTGAGCACATCAAACTTTAGTTATTGTACTAGATTTGTATGCTGTACAATAAATTACAAATTTAGCTCCTTAAAACAATACATATTTATCATCTCCCAGATGTCTGGGGATGGCTCATCTTGGTCCACTGTTCAGAGTCTCACAAGGTTGCAATCAAGATGTAGGTTGGAGCTGGGTTTCCTTCTGAGGCTGGGGGTTCTCTTCCAAGCTGATATAGTTGTTGGTAGGATTCATCTCCTTGCAGCTATAGAACACATAGAAGCCTATTTCTTCAAAGCCAGTGGGAGACTCTCTCTCTCTTCAGAAAGGTCCTAGTATCTCTTTCACATGTTTTCACTAATGAAGTCAGGCCCACAAGGGAGAGTCTCCCTTTTGATTACCTCAAATGTAAAGATTTGGCACCTTACTTACAGGTGCAAAATCCCTTTACCTTATGACATAATTTTATCACAGTTCTGAATCATATTCACAGGTCCTGCTTACATTCAATGCAAGGGAATTATACAGAGGGAGGGGAGTCATACAGCTTCCTTAGAATTCTGCCTACCACAGTTAGCTACCTATAGCTGGATATCTTTGTCCTTTCCTTTCTGTACATCTGGCAAGGTTGTACTCTACAGAAATCTAGTCATTCAATATCCTGGTCAATAAGTGGTATTATCAATCTTTTTGAATTTCATCTTTTCTTTTGAATGCATAGTGTTACCCTATTTTTGTTATAGATGTATTACTCACCTGAAATGGTGTTCTTTATCTTCCAAGTAAAGCCAAGTAGATTCTTTTGCTCTTCCTGAAGTGTCAGCCACGTCCAGGAAAGCATTATCCATAACCAGGGTGATATGTAGAACAAAATTTGGAAATAGAAGCACTCTGTTCAGTCACTGTTGTGATGTCAAGCATTGTGGGAAAAACTGTAGCCTCTTTTGGTTAACCCATGATGGTCTACAATAAGGGTCCAAGTAGAATATCTACCAGTGGAGACTAGGTTTGGCCCATGAGTCAGTATTGCAGATATCAGTTACTTATTTTGGCTGAGGGTTCTCTGCTTTTTCCATGTGCTCCACAATCTTTTCCAGACGAAAGTACTTCCATGTCTGGTTCTCTGAATCAGCCTTTTCCCCAAAGTACAAGTACTTTTCCTCAGTGCTTGGCACCCAGGACAGGTTGCTGGAATGATTTCCCAATGGCTGAATACCAGTTGTGAGCTGGCTTCTTCCTGATTTCATCCATGAAGAAAGCTTTTGGCCATGGGCAGCAGAGGCTTAATGATAAACATGTCTGCCTAATCTTTTCTTTTTCTTGAAACACTTAAACTTTTCTCCTTGACAAGACAGTATAGACTTACTAAGCCAAGAACATTACCTCTGGGCATGATGCCACATATGTGCATAACTGCCAGCAGGCACTGAGGTTTCACTTGTAGCACATCCCAACACACTTCTCTCACGGTAGCAGTTAGCTCTCCTGAGAAGAGTCCACAGCAATCAGGCAGTAACACTTCTCCTTACTGAGCAGTGCCCTTCTCAAAAGGCTCAGAGCAGCCATCTTGGTTTTCTTCTTGACCAGATTAGGTTTCATCTTCCCCCTGTTTCTCCTTTAATAGACCACTTGGCTCTTGATTCTGCTTATCACTTTCTCCTTCTTGCTCAAAGTTACTTAAGGCTCGTATTCTAAGACAAAACAGAGGCCCATGAGAGGGCATCCATGAGAGGATGGGCACAGAGGGGGCTCCTATTGGAAGATACTCACAAAGCTATTATCCAAATCTCAGTATTTACTGGCTTATTTGGAAATTTGATCAGTTGGGCCTGGTCATATCAAGTTCTGAAAAGGTTCACTATTATGGACTAATAGGTTGGACCCAAATTTTCTTGGGACAAACAACCAGATTTGGCCAACAGTGTTCCTCCATTCTCTCCCTTTTAGATGTTGCTCTAGTTTTCCCTTGAATTCACAATTCCCTCTTAGATCTTCCGGTGGATCATGAATATTTCTGCCCTGATTCACTGAGCATGTCAGTTCCTCCACAGAACAAACCAGATCACTATTTTCTTCCAGAATCTGACTGACTTCTTCACACTGAGCATGACAAATTTATTGAAAGTTGTTTTGGTGATTAGCACATGAGTCAACCTCGATTCCTTCATGGATTTTGCTTTCTTTTGTTCTGTGTATGACTGTAATTTTTTGTTGATTGACTATTTATTCATTTACCATATCAAGTTTTGAAGGTTTTATAATTATTTTTCTGAATAGAATAATGGGTTCAGGTACACTGATTTGAATCTTTACAAATTTTTCTTTCAAGTCATCAGGCATTGTTGAATGTGGATTTCTCTGGTTGTAACTAAAATGTGCCCTCAGCTCAAATTCCTGAATTAAATTCCAAGGGGTCATTTGGTTTAATAGCTTCATTTCTTTGATGAGGTGGGGCATTTCACTTGGGGGTCTTTATTCAACAGCAACCCTGACAAAAAGGGTGGCTACAAAGTTGAGTGGAATAAATGGTAGGCAGGATGGCAAGCTACACAGTATTGCAGAAATCATCACAAAGTCTTGTAGGCCTCCTATTCTTAGAGATAGCCCCTCTAGATTTTCCAGTTCCTAGTTTCATTCTAATCAGAAGATCTGTGTTCTTAAGAATGCAAAATGGCATGTGAGGACTTGGGGAAGGACATCTGCTGGAACTGAGAAACCTAATGGTACCTGTTGCAAAAGCTCAAGCTGACTGTCCTTGGGCCATCTTTCTTTTATTTCCTCTTCAAGCCATATGAAATACAACATACTTGATTGTTTCCCTCCTAAAACACAGGTTTAGACATCATAATCTCCATCTTTTGCTCATCACCTCTTGACTCTTCTCTCTTTGGATTTGTTTCATGGGCACTCCCATTTGGGGTGGGCTAGAAAGGCACCTGCCCCTGAACTGCTGCCAGCTTCTCCATGTGCCTTTGTCTCATGTTCTCATGTCAGATTTCTTCTTGAGTGAGAGATCATGGCTTATTGTGAGGGAAAACATCAGCACCAACTGGAAATATGTTGGAAACAAAGATTATATCTGGAGGATTGTCTTCCCTTCTACATCTCATAAAAGCTGATATCAGTGCCTGGGTTTCTTGTGGAAGAGAATCAAACATTTGTCCTCTTGTGCCCTTTAATTTCTCCACTCTCTTGGCTATAATATTAAGCAAGCTATAATATTAAGCAAGCTATAATGTTTCTGACACACTATAGCAAGAACAGTTTGGGATATGGTGGCCACTGACGGTAAATGGCATTGTTCTGAACGTTAGTATCTAAATGAGTTGCCTTCTGGGCTCCAATATTTTATCCTAAAGAACTTACTATTTTATTAATTTTTTCTTTGTTCTTTTTAAAGACAGCATCATATAAACTATATATATTTTCCAGGATCAACTTTATAAATAAAAAGTTTCTTTCCTTTTGCCTAATCAATCCTCCTAATTTTCTATTCTTTATAGTCATCTAATAATCTCCTCACAGTTTTTCAAAAAAACTTACTTTTTGATGCTAATCTTTTGACTAGATTTTTTCAAGGAGCTCAATTCCAAAGTCTCACCTATCCAATGCACTGGTAACCATATTTCTTTAATCTGGTAGAAGTAACATAAAAAGTACCCGTATCCTCTAAGCCAGTGCTTCAGTCATATTCTTGCCTTCCTTGTTCAGAATTTGGATTCACTTGCAATTTAGTCTCTCTCTCTGCTCTCCTCTGGGACGTTAGAAGTAAAAGAGTTCCTGTGAGTGCGTTAATCTCTTCTAAAAGATGTGTCAGATGAGAATAAGCCTCTTGTGGAGTGAATTTCAGTTGCACTATCAAGTAATCTCATTTACTAATCACTAAACCTAGATGAATATTTTTGATCCAGACTTGTCACAGAACTTCTTATATCTGCAGACAGACTGCTTCCATCACATTTATCACAGTGATGTACCCATCACAAATGCAACCAGTTTATACTTCAGAGGCAAAATCGGTATGTCCTGGAGAGTGTATCAGATTAACCAGGTGGTCCTCATTACTTGGGTAGATGAGGGGCAGGTGTGGACTGGCCTCAAGCTGGTCAGCGATCTCCACCTACATCTAAGCCTGGACAGCCTGACTCTTGCATGACGTAGTGAGATGGAAGTGGATTTCATAGTGATACCTCACATCTGCTCATTTTGTCTGCAGTCCACGTACCTTTACCCTTTCTCAGATATGTCTTGACTATTATTGGCCCTTTGTTCTATATGAATTTTAGAATCAGCATATCAAGTTCCTGCTTGCCAGGCAACTGCCATTACTAGATATAAGACTGTCAGTCAGGGCAACAGGAGCCAAAACATAGATATGTCTGATGTTGGCACTGTTTCTTTGGAGTTGAATCATCTTATCCAAACTATTGAACGCTGTGGCCACTTTATTTCTTATGAAGACTTCAGCCCCCAACTCAGCTCCAGCTCTTGGCACACAGCACACCACATGTGAATGAGGCATGAAGGCCTCCAGGGTTTTTGTTTGTTTTTGTCATTGGGAGACTTTGTGATTGACAGACCATTCTGCTGCCTAAACTTGCATTTTTAAAAGGCCTCAAGAAATGAGTTAAACATCTGTGAGGCTTTCAGGGTACTGGGCTAACAGACTAGGAGGCTACTTGATACCTACCCTGGCAAAATGACTCTTTTGGGGTTTGGAACAGACCTCTCAGCAGTCATTTAAAGGAGGGAGGGCTAAGCTGACCTAACAGCCAGCCCACTCACTCAGGGCTAGCAGAGGGTGACCTGTCCTCACAATTAGAAAGAAATAGTATCCACCTATGACTAAGCCAGTTAAGTTTTTTCCAGAAATTCATAGGCAGAGTGGAGTATGTCCCTTAAGGACTAACAGCTGTCCTAAAAAAAGAGTGTAGACATAAAGCCATAGTACCAGAAAGGTACAGATGAGATGGAGCTTATTGAGAAAATCTTAGAAGCAGAGAAGGAATAGAGGGCCCAGAATCTCTTGTTATCCTATCTCACAGACTCCACTGGGCATAAATGGACTACATGCACACTGGCCAACATTTAAGGAGAGAGGAAGACTGCCTCAGTAATGGTCTAGTTATAGGAACAGGGGAGAAGGTAAAATACATGGGACTATATAAGAGTAGAACCTTCTTGGTTTGGGAATTGACTTTGTTATAAGGGGTGATAATATGAAACCCATTGACTAATATCAAACTCTTCTGCCTTTGAGTTAACTCGGATCTACTGAGCCAAGTATCTGTCAAACAACCAAAGGGGGAAGGAAATTAGCTACCATCACCTTCCAAATCTGTCTTTCTTCAGTGATATTTAAAAATCTACTCATGAAAGTATTCTTCTCTGTTATTTCCTAGAAGTGTTTTTATTTACAGCTTTCATATCTAAATCTACAATCCATCTTGCATTGCTTTTGTATGTACAGTATAAAATAGAGGTCAATATGTGTGGATGTATGTGTGTGTAAAAGTATACATATTTTCCCATATGGATATCTAATTAACACAAAGCAATTTATTGAAAAGGCTATCTCTCCTGAGTACACTGTCATTTCAGTGGCATATATGTAAAGTAACTATGTATAGGTTTGTTTCTTGATTCTCTCTTGGTTTATTTAGCTATTCTTTTGCCAATAACAGACTATCTTATTCAATGTTACTTTATAATAACTCTTGATATTGTTGGAAGACAATTCTCCAGGTGTCTCTTAGATTCCTGCATGTTTTGCAAGCATAGGACCTGACTATCATTGTTCTGGTTTAACTTTTCAAGGGTGTTAGTAAAGTGAACTGTCTTAGAAGATGAAAGATAGTATCTTTTTCTAGAGCGAAGGGAAACTTAGCTTATAGTCTCAGAAGGTAGAGATAGTGTCTACCTCTGGAGCAAAGAAGAAGAATGCTAACTGTTTAAAAGATTCAGGTTCTGTAAGTTTAGGATTCATCTTCTATAATGCAATATTCTGTATATGCTGGTGTCATCTGGATCTCATTGCATCATCTTGTAGGAATTAGGGTTTAGGGAACTGACACAAATATGCTGTTTCTGTTCTGACTCAAGGATAGATGCTTGCGTGATTTTGTTATATGAGTGATGCTGGCCTAAACTGATAGTTTCATTCCTTCAGTAGACTGGATCATAACACAAGACAAAAGGAGAAGTTTAAGACTGCAAAAACATACTGATTTTCAGAGAAGTGCATACAAGAAAGCCATAAAGAACCACCAAAATGAATAAGCAAGTGAGATATCATTCTGTCTGCAAACACAATATTAACCCATGTTTTGAGTAGGTGATTATGTGCTATGTCCAAAATATACAAATTTTATGGTGGCATTTTAAGTAAGTTGAAGTAAGTCTAATATCACAAATTTCATAAGTTTTATTCACTGATTCATTTTTAAAATCAATACAATTATTATCACAAAAGTATTAAAGAATAATATCTAAGCATTTCATTTTCAGAAATCAAGAAGTAACTCTGGTACAATTATATGGAATTATAAAAGATTAGATGAATGAGATTTAGATTTGTTAAACCTATCCAACATCAACACTATGCAGTTCTTTTTCTATTAATTTCATTGTACTTCTTTTTCTATAGTTAAAGGATGTCCTTACCCATCTTGTCTAGAGAAAAAAATGCCCACAGATTCTAAAAGCTAAAAAATGCCAGGATTCAGTATTAAATTTAAAAGACAAAGTGTTTCAAAGCAATTAATTAATGTTGGCCCCATGTCAGATAAAAGTGCCACATAATAAAGTCCTTAGAAACTGATGTAAAAATCTAAGAGTTAAAGCAGTTTGTTTTAGACCTACTCTCCTATAGATTTAATTTGCAGGGAGGCAAAGGGTTAGTATTCCCCAACCCTGTCTCCACACACTGCTAAACAAAAGTGTTCTTGCGTTTTTCATTTCATACCAGATCTTGACATCCTTTTGAATTTATTTTACATACTTGGGGAACATGAATACAACTTCATGCTTTCATCCTTTTATAAGACATTCATTATGTGCATTAACTGACAGCTGTGAAATTATCTGCCACTTGTCTTAAATAAAAGCAAGAAAATTCAAAATAGATGTGCATTCTGTACTTAGGCAAATTTCACAGAATCTTCTTTAATTCAAATTTCTCTAGACACTTCTTTTAATATAGGCTTTAAGTACAATGAATATGTTCAGTCATTACTACATATTGAGTGTCTGATGGCTTTTGAAAGCTCAGGAGGCAGTCTACATTTTTCTCACTTGTTTTTAGTGTAACTAGGTTTGGCAGCTCTATGTTAGTTTTTACATCTTAAAAAATCTCCATCTCTATTGCATTTTATTATATATTAATGTTGTTCTTTAAATTGTTTTAATATTCATTTTGCCGTTTAAGGCAAAGTTGTCCAAAACGAAGTGACTAGTGAGCACAATGTTTTCAGCCATTCAAGCTGATGCCACTTTTTAAAGATCCTTTTTGGTGACAAATATGAAAAAATAGCTAGTGGGAAAAGTATGTTTCCTTTAAGGAAGAGTGTCTGGGAAAATATTAATGGTCATTTCTAGCTATAGGCCTTTGTTCTGCTTTTCATAAAGATAAAGATCTGATTAGATCAAAAGACAAGGACACAGAGTTTAAGGCAAACAAAACTGTATAAAATGAGTAAAAGTGAAAAGTCCTATACTGGAAATTCAACTGTGGAGACTCCCATCCTCTTTTCACTATTATTTAGGTTTTATAGCAGTAAACTGCAGTAAACAAAGTAACAGCTGCTCTATAGAGTAAAAGATTATTCAACCCTTAGTTTCAATTGCTTGGACAAAAACTTCCTTTGGAACATGCTCACATACTTTACCAAATTAATGTGTACTTTCATATTTAAAACATAGATACTAGACAGATAGATGGATAAATAGATACATAATAGACGTTCTTTTAATAATTAAAACAGCATAAAGATATAATGGAACATTATTGCTTTTTAATTTGACTTATTTTGATTGGTAGATTTATATTTACCAAAATAAAAATGGCAGGTGACTAGGCAGTTACCCTATTTAATACCTTGTGCTTCTCAGATTTTCTTTGGGAGGTATAGGTCTGCCCTAAATAATCTGTCTGTAGGATAATAACTTAAATCATTACAGGATACTGTTTCACTTCAGGATTTACCTCATTTTGTGTGTTTATGTTTGTTGACTAAGTATGAGTAGTTATGTTATTCTTGTAGTTATTTTACTATGATTATTATTATTACTACTACTATTATCATTAATGGGGAGAAGACATGGACAAATAACTTCAGAGACAAATATAAAAATGTAACCATAGTAAGTACAACAAAGCAGAGGTATATTTTAGTGAGATAACATAAGGGGATATAATACTGGTAGAAAAATAGTGGATTATTTTCAAGTGGAAGAATCTATTTAAATGACATCTGAAAGATGATTAGGTGTTAATTAGGTTAAGTATTTGCAATTCCAATAAAAACTCTGTCAGTATTATTCATGGGGTTTGACAAACTGCTTCTATATTTTACTTGGAAAACAAAGTATAAGAGGGGCCGTGTTAATTTTGAAAAAAGATAGGAATAAGTTGAAGAATCTTGCCCCATCAGATATCAAAGTATAATAATTAAAAATATGGTATTAACCAGTGAAGAGGTAATTAGAACAGAACTAAATAAAGAACACAGAAAAAAGCCTATACTTATAAGGAAATAAAGTATGATACAGGGAGCATTACAGATCAGTGTGAAAAGGTAGACTAGATATTAAATGCTTCCTGTACAATAATCTTTATGGGGAAAAAAATGAATCCATACCTGACATCATATATATTTAAAAACTTTAGTTTTAATTTTAAATTTAGGAAGAAAATATACTCTCTTCATAAAATTGGAGATTTCTTAAATAAGGAGTAAAAAACACAGACTTTAAAGAAAAATATTGATAAATTTGATTACATTATAATTTATAACAATTTATATTCATAAAAAGACATCAGAAAGCTAAATATAATCTTAGGTTAGGAGATATTTCCCATAATATATTTTCAAAAATTAAAAATTAGGGGGAAAAGATAAACCCAATAGACTAACAAACAAAATATTAAATTGGACAATTCATAGACGAGAGTAATAAATATAAAATGAGCTCAAATTTTCTACTATCAAAATACAACTAAAAACCTAGTAAGATAAAATTGCACAGTAAGTTATGACAAATGCAGAGAAATGGCATCTCTTATTCTGCTAAAGAAATATGAACTGGTACAATCATTTTAGTCAGCAATATGATAATTCCTAGAAAAACTGAAGATGCGCATACAATGAATGCTACCCAGCCATATATATGTACACAAGAGAAATAACTAACTTGTTCATATCAACATTTGTTTTATCACTCAAGAAAAGAAAGGGTAGTGGAAAGAAGGGAGAGGAGGAGGAAGGGAAGGAAGGAGGGGGGAAGAATGGAAAGAAAGAAGGAAATTTAATACCCTAAATGTAATCTTTAGAAGAATGGATGAGCAAATGACATTGTATTCCTACATTAGATATAAAACAAAAATAAAAAGGGATAAAGTAGCTCTATATGTATAAATATAGATGAACTATTCAAGTAATATTGGATGTAAAAAAGTAAACTGCATGTGACTATATACCATGATATTCAATGGTATCTACCATGACACCATTTACATAAAGTTTTATAGCATGTAAAACTGATATATTGCTTAAGAATACATATATATGTAATACAAACTATTTGTTAAATGTGTGGAATTGATAAAGCTTCAAATCAGAACACTGGTTATCAGGGGTTGAGAATGGGAGAGGAAGTAGAGGAAGTAGATATGATTGGAGTGACAGCGATTCAACTCTATTGGCAATGTGTTATTTCTTATGTTGAGTGATGTAAACATGATTATTGGTTATATTCTCTATTGTTGTTGGTTTTTTTTTTTTGTATGTCTAACAGTAGGTAAGGACTTTCCAGACAGAGAAATTGGTGTACACATAGGCCCAGTAGAAGGAAGAGACTTGAGACTAAAAGAAAGCCAATGTGCTCAGGTGGAGCCCATCAGGGCTAGAGTGTTTGAGATGAGACCATACAAGTTAGGCAGATGGAAAGATCATGCAGACAGAGTCTTGCTAGATGTGCTAAGAGAGCTTTGTTCTCAAAGTTATGGGGAAATTTTGAAAGAATTTAAGTAGAAAAGTGATATGATCAAATTTTTCTTGTAAAATAATATAATTCCAATTTTATTGTTTAATACTATTTTCCTTCTGCCTGATTTTATGGATATAATATAAATTTAATCAGATTTTTAAAATAGATCTCTATTGGAATATAATTGCTTCACAATACTGTGTCAGTTTCTGTTGTACAACAAAGTGAATCAGCTATATGCATACATATATCTCCCCATATCCTCTCTCTCTTTAGCCTCCCTCTCACCCACCCTATCCCACCCTTCTAGGTCATTGCAAAGCACCAAGCCGATCTCCCTGTGCTATGCTGCTGTTTCCAAATAGCTATCTATTTTACATTTGGTAGTGTATGTATGTCAATACTAATCTAATTTCACCCCAGGTTCCCCCTCCCACCCCGTGTCCTCAAGTCCATTCTCTATGTCTACGTCTTTATTCCTGTCCTGCCACTACATACATCAGTACCATTGTTGTTTTGTTTTGGTTTTAGATTCCATATATGTCCGTTAGCATACAGTATTTGTTGTGCTCTTTCTGACTGACTTCACTCTGTATGACAGACTCTACGACCATCCACCTCACTACAAATAACTCAATTTCATTTCTTTTTATAGCTGAGTAATATTCCATTGTGTATATGTGCCACATCTTCTTTATCCACTCATCTGTCGATGGACATTTAGGTTGGTTCCACATCCTGGCTGTTGTAAATAGAGCTGCAATGAACATTGTGGTACATGACTCTTTTTGAATTATGGTTTTCTCAGGGTGTATGCCCAGTTGTGGGATTGCTGGGTCATATGGTAGTTCTATTTTTAGTTTTTTAAGGAACTTTCATACAGTTTTCCATAGTGGTTGTATCAATTTACATTCCCACCAACAGTGCGGGAGGGTTCCCTTTTCACCACACCCTTTCCAGTATTTACTGTTTCTAGATGTATTGATAATGGCCATTCTGACCTGCATGAGGTGATACCTCATGGTAGTTTTGATTTGCATTTCTCTAATAATTAGTCATGTTGAGCATATTTTCATGTGCCTCTTGGCCATCTGTATGCCTTGCTTGGTGAAATATCTATTTAGGTCTTCTGCCCACTTTTTAACTGGGTTGTTTGTTTTTTTGATATTGAGCTGCATGAGCTGCTTGTAAATTTTGGAGATTAATCCTTTGTCAGTTGCTTCATTTGCAAATATTTTCTCCCATTCTGAGGGTTGTCTTTTCGTCTTGTTTATGGTTTCCTTTGCTGTGCAAAAGGTTTTAAGTTCCATTTGGTCCCATTTGTTTATTTTTGTTTTTATTTCTGTTTTTCTAGGACATGGGTCAAAAAGGATCTTGCTGTGATTTATGTCATAGAGTGTTCTGCCTATGTCTTCCTCTAAGAGTTTTATAATGTCTGGCCTTACATTTAGGTTTTAATCCATTTTTAGTTTATTTTGTGTATGGTCTTAGGGAGTGTTCTAATTTCATTCCTTTACTTGTAGCTGTCCAGTTTTCCTAGCACCACTTATTGAAGATGCTGTCTTTTCTCCATTTTATGTTCTTGCCTCCTTTGTCATAATTTAGGTGCCCATAGGTGCATGGGTTTATCTCTGGTTATTCTATCCTGTTCCATTGATCTATATTTCTGTTTTTGTGCCAGTATGATACTGTCTTGATTACTGTAACTTTGTAGTATAGTTTGAAGTTGGGGAGCCTGATTCCTCCAGCTCCGTTTTTCTTTCTCAAGATTGCTTTGGCTATTCAGGGTCTTTTGTGTTTCCATACAAATTGTGAAATTTCTTGTTCTAATTCTGTGAAGAATGCCATTGGTAGATTGATAGGGATTGCACTGAATCTGTAGATTGTTTTGGGTAGTATAGTCATTTTTGCAATATTGATTCTTCCAATCCAAGAACATGGTATATTTCTCCATCTGTTTATGTCATCTTTGATTTCTTTCATCAGTGT
>NC_041220.1:40686959-40761379 GCF_002837175.3 Physeter macrocephalus | reverse complement strand
CAGTTTTACTTCTTCTTTTCCAATTTGTATTCCTTTTATTTCTTTTCTTCTCTGATTGCCATGGCTAGGACTTCCAAAACTATGTTGAATAAGTGTGGCAAGAGTGGATATCCTTGTTTTGTTCCCAATTTGAGTGGAAATGCTCCCAGTCTTTTACCATTGAGTATGATGCTTGCTGTGGTGTGTCATATTATGGCCTTTGTTATTTTGAGGTAGGTTCCCTCTATGCCGATTTTCTGGAGCGTTTTTATCCTAAATGGATGTTCAATTTTTTCAAAAGCTTTTTCTTCAGCTATTGAGATGATCATATGGTTTTTATTCCTTAATTTGTTAATGTGGTGTATCACATTGATTGATTTGCATATATTTAAGAATCCTTGCATCCCTGAGATAAATCCCTCTTGATCATGGAGTATGACCCTTTTAATGTGCTGTTGGATTCTGTTTGCTAGTGTTTGGTTGAGGATTTTTGTATCTATGTTCAACAGTGATATTGGTCTATAATTTTCTTTTTTCTGATATCTTTTTCTGGTTTGGTATCAGGGTGATGGTGGCTTCATAGAATGAATTTGGGAGTATTTTCCCTCTGCAATTTTTTGGAAGAGTTTGAGAAGGATCACTGTCAGCTACTGTCATCTCTTCTCTAAATGTTTCAAAGAATTCGCCTGTGAAGCCATCTGGTCCTGGACATTTTTTTGCAGGAAGATTTTTAATTACAGTTTCAATTTCATTACTTGTGATAGGTCTGTTTATATTTTCTAATACTTCCTGGTTCTGTCTTGGAAAATTGTACCTTTCCAATAATTTGTCCATTTCTTCATGGTTGTCCATTTTATTGGCATATAGTTATTCGTAATATCTTATAAGCATTTGTATTTCTGTAGTATCAGTTGTGATTTCTCCTTTTTCATTTCTAATTTTATTGATTTGTATTCTCTCCCTTTTTTTCTTGATGAGTCTGGCTAAGGGTTTATCAATTTTGTTTATCTTCTCAAAGAACCAGCTTTTAGTTGTATTGATCTTTACTATTGTTTTCTTTGTTTCTATTTCATTCATTTCTGTTCTGATCTTCATGATTTCTTTCCTTCCACTGACTTTGGGTTTCCTTTGTTCTTCTTTCTCTAGTTGTTTTAAGTGTAGGGTTAGATTGTTTGAGATTTTTCTTGTTTCTTCAGGTGAGATTGAATTGCTATATACCTGCCTCATAGAACTACCTTTGCTGCATCCAATAAGCTTTAGGTCATCATGTTTTCATTGCCATTTGTTTCTATGTATTTTTTTTATTTCTTCTTTGATTCCTTTAGTGATCTCTTGGTTATTTAGTAGCGCACTGTTTAGCTTCCATGTATTTCTGTTTTTTACAGTTTTTTTTTCCTATAATTGATTTCCAATCTCAAAGTATTGTGGTCAGAATAGATGCTTGATACGATTTCAATATTCTTAAATTTTCTGAGGCTTGATTTGTGACCCAAGATGTGAGATGTGATCTATCCTGGAGAATGTTCCGTGTGTACTTGAGAAGAAAGTGTATTCTGCCACTTTTTTTTTTCAGAATTTACACTTTTCTTTTACTTTTTTAAAAATTAAATATTTATTGGAGTATAATTGCTTTACAATGATGTGTTAGTTTCTGCTGTATAACAAAGTGAATCAGCTATACATATACATATATCCCCATATATCCTCCCTCTGCATCTCCCTTCCACCCTCCCTAACCCACCCCGCTAGGTGGACACAAAGCACTGAACTGATCTCCCTGTGCTATGCGGCTGCTTCCCACTAGCTATCTATTTTACATCTGGTAGTGTGTATATGTCCATGCCACTGTCTCACTTCTTACCAGCTTACCCTTCCCCCTCCCCATGTCCTCAAGTCCATTTTCTATGTCTGTCTCTTTATTCCTTTCCTGCCCCTAAGTTCTTCAGAACCTTTTTTTTAGATTCCATGTATATGTGTTAGCATATGGTATCTGTTTTTCTCTTTCTGACTTACTTCACTCTGTATGACAGATTCTAGGTCCATCCACCTCACTAAAATAACTCAATTTCATTTCTTTTTATGGCTGAATAATATTCTATTGTATATATGTGCCACATCTTCTTTATCCATTCATCTGTCAATGGACACTTAGGTTGCTTCCGTGTCCTGGCTATTGTAAATAGAGCTGCAATGAGCAATGTGGTACATGACACTTTTTGAATTATGGTTTTCTCAGGGTATATGCCCAGTAGTGGGATTGCTGGGTAGTATGGTAGTTCTATTTTTGGTTTTTTAAGGAACCTTCATACTGTTCTCCATAGTGGCTGTACCAATTTACATTCCCACCAACAGTGCAAGAGGGTTCCCTTTTCTCCACACCCTCTCCAGCATTTGTTGTTTGTAGATTTTTTTTATGATGACCATTCTGACAAGTGTGAGGCGATATCTCATTGTAGTTTTGATTTATATTTAATGTTTATTGATGTTGAGCATCATCTCGTGTTTGTTGGCAATCCATATACCTTCTTTGGAGAAATGTCTATTTATATCTTCTTCCCAATTTTGGATTTTTTTCTTCTTTTTTTGATATTGAGCTGCATGAGCTTCTTGTATATTTTGGGTATTAATCCTTTGTCAGTTGCTTCATTTGCAAATATTTTCTCTCATTCTGCAGGTTGTCTTTTCATCTTGGTTATGGTTTCCTTTGCTGTGCAGAAGCTTTTAAGTTTCATTAGGTCCCATTTGTTTATTTTTGTTTTTATTTCTATTTCTCTAGGACATGGGCCAAAAAGGTTCTTGCTGTGATTTATGTCATAGAGTGTTCTGTCTATGTTTTCCTCTAAGAGTTTTATAGTGTCTGTCCTTACATTTAGGTCTTTAATCCATTTTGAGTTTATTTTTGTTTATGGTCTTAAGGAATATTCTAATTTCATTCTTTTACATGTAGCTGTCCAGTTTTCTCAGCTCCAATTACTGAAGAGGCTCTCCCTTCTCCATTGTATATTCTTGTCTCCTTTATCTAAGATAAGGTTACCATATGTGAATGGGTTTATCTCTGGGTTTTCTATTCTGCCACTTTTGGGTGGAATGTTCTATAAATATTCACTAAATCTATCTGGTCTACTGTGTCATTTAAAGCTTGTGGTTTCTTATTTATTTTCTTTTTGGATGATCTGTTCATTGGTGAAAGTGGGGTGTTAAAGTCCCCTACTATTATTGTGTTATTGTCGATTTCCCCTTTTATGGCTGTTAACATTTGCCTTATGTATTGAGGTGCTCCTATGTTAGGTGCATAAATGTTTAAAATTGTTGTATCTTCTTGTATTGATCCTTTGATCATTATGTAATGTCTCTCCTTATCTCTTGTAACAGTCTTTATTTTAAAGTATTTTATCTGATACAAGTATTTCTACTCCAGCTTTTTTTTTTTTTTTAATTTCCATGTGCATGGAATATCTTTTTCCATCCCTTTACTTTCAGTTTGTATGTGTCCCTAGGTCTGATGTGGTTCTCTTGTAGACAGCATATATATGGCCCTTGTTTTTGTAATCATTCAGTCAGTCTGCATCTTTTGGTTGGGGTATTTAATCCATTTATATTCAAGTTTATTGTTGATATGTATGTTCCTATTACCATTTTTTAAATTGTTTTGTATTTGTTTTTGTGGGTCTTTTTCTTCTCTTGTGTTTCCTGCCTAGAGAAGTTTCTTTAGCATTTGTTGTAAAGCTGGTTTGGTGGTGTTGAATTCTCTTAGCTTTTGCTTGTTTGAAAAGCTTTTGATTTCTCTGTCGAATCTGAGATCCTTGCTGGGTAGAGTAATCTTGGTTGTAGGTTTGTCTCTTTCATCACTTTAAGTATATCCTGTTACTCCCTTCTAGCCTGCAGAGTTTCTGCTGAAAACTCAGCTGATAACCTTATGGGGATTCCTTTGTATGTTATTTGTTGTTTTTCTCTTGCTGCTCTTAATATTCTTTCTTTGAATTTAATTTTTGTTGGTTTGATTCATATATGTCTTGTGTTTCTCCTTGGATTTATCCTGTATGGGACTCTCTGTGCTTCCTGGACTTGGGTGACTATTTGCTTTCCCATGTTAGGGAAGTTTTTGACTATAATCTCTTCAAATATTTTCCCAGACCCCCTCTTTTTCTCCTCTTCTTCTGGGACCCCTATAGTTTGAATGTCGGTGCATTTAGTGTTGTCCCAGTGGTCTCTGAGATTGTCTTCAGTTCTTTTCATTCTTTTTTCTTTATTCTGCTCCTCAGCAGTTATTTCCACCATTTTGCATTCCAGCTCACTTATTCGTTCTTCTGCCTCAGTTATTCTGTTTTGATTCCTTCTAGTGTATTTTTCATTTCAGTTATTGTTCTGTTCATCTCTGTTTATTTCTTCTTTAGTTCTTCTAGGTCTTTGTTAAACATTTCTTGTATTTTCTCAATCTGTGCCTCCATTCTGTTTTTGAGATTCTGGATCATCTTTACTATCATTACTCTGAATTCTTTTTCAGGTAGATTGCCTATTTCCTCTTCATCTATTTGGTCTTGTAAGTTTTTACCTTGCTCCTTCATCTGTGACACATTTTTTTGCCATTTCTTTTTTTTTTTTTAATGAGTAGGATTGTGTTCATCTATTTGGTCTTGTACGTTTTTACCTTGCTCCTTCATCTGTGACACATTTTTTTGCCATTTCTTTTTTTTTTTTTTTAATGAGTAGGATTGTGTTCCTGTCTTACTTGTTGTTTGGCCCAAAGCTTCCAACACTGGAGTTTGTAGGCTGTTGGATAGAGCTGGGTCTTGTTGCTGAGATGAGGATTTCCGTGAGACCTCACTCCAATGAATATTCCCTGGGGTCTGAGGTTCTCTCTTCGTCCAGTGGTTTGGCCTCAGAGCTCCCACCGCAGGAGCTTTGGCCTGACCCCCATCTCATGAACCAAGATCCCACAAGCCACATGGGGTGGCAAAAAAAAAGAAAAAAAAAACAGAGAACAATAACAAATTAAAAAATAAGATTAAACTTGGAAACTAACAGATATGTTAGAAAGAATATAAAAATAAAAATATAGATGAATCAATAACTGGGAAGGTACATCAGTACCACAATAGTAAAAAAGAGGAGAAGGGAAAAGAAAAAAAAGAGAGAAAGAAGAAAAAAAATTGGGGGGAAAGACTTGGCTGTGGAAGGTGGGGCCTAAGCAAGGGTGAGGTTTTGGCAGTGGGTGGGGCCAATGCTCAGGACCCACAGGGCTGGAAAAGGTCCTGGGGTCTGTGGGGGTGGTCTTAGGCTCAAGGAACAGAAGGAACCCAGGCATGCCCCACTCTGGTCTCAGAAGGTGGGAGAACCTCACCTGGGAGCTCAGCAGGCTTCCTGGGCTCGAGTGGGAAGGGTAAGCACCCTTCTCTCCTCCCCTGCTACTCCTGGAGGGCCCCTCCCACTTGCCTCTCCTGTTCTCCCCTGGCCCTCCTCTTTAGGGCTGGGACTGGCCTGGGAGCTCAGCAGGCTGTCCGGGCATGAGTGGCTGGGGCAAATGCCCTATGCTCCTTTCCTGCTCCTCCCAGATGGCTCCTCCTGCCTGCCTCTCCTGTTCTCCCTGGACTGCCTCCTATGCCCCCAAGGACCCACACGGCTTGGGGGGGTGCTTTGGAGGGCAGGGGATAGGCCTGGGATCTCAGCAGTCTCCCCAGACCCAAGAGGTTGGCAATTGCCCTCTGCTCCTTTCTGCTCTTCCCAGAAGGTCCTTCCTGCCTGCCTCTCCTGATCTCCCCGGCCTTAGGGAGGCTGATCTTGTCTGGACTCCACTTCTCCTCCCCCCTCAGTCCCCCCATGTTCTAAAGGTTCACTTGGTGGTTCCTCCCATCTCCTTGGGCTTCAGGGTCCCCCACCAGCGGCCACAGGTGCCCTAGTTGTGGGGAGATGCTAACTTGGTATCTTCCCTCACCACCATCTTCATGCACTTCCCAAGCCAAACTTCAATCATAGATATTTGATATAAAAATATAATCAAAATTTGTACTGTCCTATGCAAAAGTAGGAAACCTACAGAAGCATAAGACATGTTTGTTTTTTCACTAGGGATTTTACAGGACATTAGATTTTCCTAGAAGCTAATAGATTACTCACATGAGGCCTTTCATGTCCCTGGCACAAAGGTAGTGTACTGAACAATTTCCCATAAAGCTACACATGGATCAGAATTATTGTCTTCTTGGTCTCATCTAAGTATTAGTACTAATTTTGATTCCAGAAAATTAGAAGGGGTAGTATTTGGATCAGCTCTTAAAACAGGATTTTTCACACATGGTTAACTTTTATAATTTAAATAAACACAACTATAATTAGACTGAATGCTTTTCAGGTTTTTTGTATCTTTTTTCTTCAAATACTACCATTTGGAGTGTTCCGCATAAATAAGTATGTTTTAAAGATGTTGCACATTGACCAAAATTTCTTATACTTAATATAAATACTTCGATCCTCAAGTCATAGAAATACTTCAATCCTCAAATCAGTTGTACAGTCCTTTGGGGAAGTGACACTGCTTCATTGAACAGTTTTCATAACTTCTGCTTTAGCTTCCTCTTCAGAGAAATAAATGTACTATAGACTTCTTAATGACTAACAGATTCTTCCTATGGAGGTGAAGCCACTTTGTTTTCTATTTCTAAGTCTCATTCTTCTTCAGCAAGTGAACAACTCTGAGGAACAGAACAAAACTTAACGTTTATGATGAATTATCCCATCCATCATTAGAAATGTCACACTGCTGTGGTACTCATGTAATAGATCTTTGGTGCAAAGGCACCATTGTGATATATTACTAATAAGGTAGGTCTTCTGAACAGTCGATTCAGCTTAATAAGAATTTTGCCAATTGTTTGGAAACAGAAATTTTCAAAATGACACCTTATGCCAGACCCAATGCCATTTGCCACTCAATAAGCAAACTACCTGTTACATAAAAGGTGTGAAAACATGCTTGAAATGCTACTTACAAGTATATCAATGAACAATTGTATGATTTTAGAACTTAAATTTAATAAATCTCTATATCTAATGAAATTTAAATTTATAAGAGAATAGATATTTTAAAGGTTGTAAACTATCTTAAATGCTTTTCAGGCTTTTCCTCCTACAGTAATTACTTACACATATACACAGTATCTCAGTGGAACTAAGAAATACAGCAAAATCACTTTTAAAATATAATATTACCAAAAATCATATTACAATTTTTTCAATATATACAATTTACATTTTTGTCTTTTGAATATCAGATCCATTGTATATAATTCATTGATCTTATTAGAAAATAAACATCAATTCTTCAAGGTTTTCATGGAATTAAGATGTTACATATAGTAACGAGATGTAAAATATGCTAAACATCTTTTTCCTCCTTGAGGATTTTTAAATGTCCATGCTCCTTTCAAAAAGAATAGTAAGTGATTGTAAAAGTAAACAAAGATTTTACTGTTAAATTCTAATAATTTCATACAGAGAATATTTTTTTTCTCTCAGACCAATGCTTTCCTAGTGTTTCTTTTAATAAATCGCATTGTATCCTTTGGACAATGTCCCAACATTTTTTGCATTTATGTAATCACAGATCACAAAAATATTGGCTTTTATGTATGTCTATTTTTGCATACTTTCCATAATTAAAAAAGAACTTGGGTCCACTTGTTCTAATCATGTAATACCATTGGTAACATATAAAATTTAAAAGCAGTGTTAAATAAAAACAAGATTAAATATTAAAATGAAACAGATTTTAAGACCTGAAAAGAGAAAACTGCACAAGTATAAACCTCATTCAAAATTTGACTACATCATTATCAAGTATCATAGATTGTGTAGAATAAAGGCTTGTTAGTTCATATCTGATGTAGTAATTTGGTAACACAAGAAAAAGTCTTTTGCGGGTCCCCATAAAAAGATGAAAAATTCACTCAAATTTCTTACCAACATTTTTACAAAAACTATATCTTAATTTTTTTTCTTATAGAATTCTTCAATGAAACCTAATGAAGAACAATCTGGAAAATGAATATTTGTTAATATTCTCTGCTATTTTTCACACTTCTAGGCATCAAATATCCCTTTGCTTCTTTATTTTCACACATAGAAAATACTCTGAAATTGCTCAAGAGAAATAACCTACCTTCCTGTCCTGTCCCTCCAGCTCAGAGCCAAGTTCTATGGGTAATGTATTTTGTGCCATGTTTGGGTGTGGCTCCTTTTGATCCACTGACCTATAAACACAAAAGATAAGTTATTTGCCCACACACTTCACACACACACACACACACACACTTACACGCACACCATGCAAAATGGTGGAAGAGTGATGGTTAACATTCCTTATTTAAAAGGAGGAAAAAAGGGAAGGAAACATTAGAATTCCTTTTATTCAAGCCAAAACCACAGAGCTATATCTATACCTCTAGAGATACATCTCATTTTTAAAATATTTCCTTTCTCCTTCAGTCTCTACCCCAGAAAAATGATGTGTGAAATCTTTACATACTTTTCTTCATACCATTAAAGATGTTTAAAAACAATAAAAAGACACGTTTTTTCTGTATTTTGAAGAAAAATGAGATCATGTTTATCTAGCAATCTATCTTTCTAACTATTTATTCATATTTATTACGTGGCAACCTATGTATCTTTTTTCTTAACATTATATCATGAATTTTCTTCCAAACCAATGCAAATAGGTCTAAATAATTTTTAAACCGCTACAAAGTACTTCCTACCATGTATGTGCTCTATGTAAGGGCTAGGATTTACTCCATCATTCTCTTATTTATAGGTTTCCAGGGATTGTTTCTCTCAGTTATTTTCCCACAACAAACTATCTCACACACACACACACACACACACACACACACACACTGCACTTTTTTGGGGGGGGGATATAATATCAAAAGTGGCTTTTGAATCAAATTTTAATTATTTTATTTTACAAATTGTAGCATTTCAAACTTGGACTAGTGTACCACATCTTCAACAGCAATAGTTATGATTCATCTTTTATAATTTTATCAATTTAAGTGAAATTTTGCATTGAGTCTTTGAATTTCATTTCTCTAATTCCTAGAGAAACATTTCATAGGTCTGAATGTTTTTATATTCATAGTTTGCTTTTCCATCATTTCTCATTTTTATATTTTTGTCCTTTTATTCTTTTATCTTATTTTATAGGAACAAATTTATTTTTCTCCAGTTTAAATGAGAGATGATTGACATACAACACTGAATTAGCTTAAGGTGTACAGCCTAATGATTTCACTTACATACATCATGAGATGATTGCCATTTAAATTTAGTGAACATTCATCAACTCATATAGATACAAAATAAAAGGAAATAAATAATGTTTTCTTGTGATGAGAGCTCAGGATTTACTCTCAACCCTTTTTTTACATAACATACAGAAGTGCTAATTATATTAATCATGGTTTACATTTCATCCCAAGTGCTCATTTATCTTATAACTGGAAGTTTATACCTTTTGACTGCCTTCGTCCATTTCCCCATCCCACACACCCATGTCCTATAGCCACAAATCTGATTCTTTTTTCTATAAGTTTCTATGTTTGTTTGTCTGTTTTTTGAAGTATAATTGGCCTAAAACATTATGTTACTCCCTGGTGCACAACATAGTGATTTTTCTAAATATTACAAAATGATCACCATGATAAGTCTAGTTATCATTTATCACCATACAATGATATTCTGTTCTTATTTACTGCATTCCCCAGGCAGTATATTTCATCCCTGTGACAGTTATTTTGTAACTGAAGGTTTGTACCTATTCCTGCCCCCACCCCCACCACCGGCAACCACCTCCTTGTTCTCTGTATCTATGTCTCTGTTTCTGTTTTGTTATGTTCATTCATTTGTTTTGTTTTATAGATTCCACATATAAGTGAAACCATGCGGTATCTGTCTTTCTTTGTATGACTTATTTCACTTAGCATAACACCCTCTCGATCCATCCATGTTGTCACAAATGGCAAGATTTCATTCTTTTTTATGACTAATATTACATTATATATTGTATATACATACCACAGATTCTTTATCCATTCATCCGGCAATAGGCACTTAGGTTGCTTCTGTATCTTGAAAATTGTGAATAATGCCAAAATGAACATAGGAGTGCATATATCTTATAATATTAGTGTTTTTGTTTTCCTTGGAAAAATACTCAGAGGTGGAATTGAGGTGATATGATAGTTCTATTTTTAATTTTTTTTTTTTTTTTTGTGGTACACGGGCCTCTCACTGCTGTGGCCTCTCCCGTTGCGGAGCATAGGCTCCGGACGCACAGGCCCAGCGGCCATGGCTCACGGGCCCAGCCACTCCACGGCATGTGGGATCTTTCTGGACCGGAGCACGGACCCGTGTCCCCTTCATCGGCAGGCAGATTCTCAACCACTGCGCCACCAGGGAAGCCCTATTTTTAATTCTTTGAGGAAATTCCATACTATTTTCCATAGTGACTACACCAATTTACACTCCCACCAACAGTGAACAAGGGTTCCATTTTTTCCACATCCTCTCCAATACTTGTTATTTGTTGTCTTTTTGGTAATAGCCATTTTGACAGGTGTAAGATGATATCTCATTGGGGTTTTGATTAGTATTTTCCCTGATGATTAGTGATGTTGAGCATGTTTTTAGGCATTTGTTGGCCATCTATATGTGTTCTTTGGAAAAATATCTATTTAGGTTCTCTGCTTATTTTTTAATTGGGTTGTTTATTTTTTTATATTGAGTTTTATAAGTTCTTTCTATATTTTTGATATTAACCCCTTACCAGATATACCATTCATAAATATCCTCTCCCATTCAGTAGACAGCCTTTTCATTTTGTTGATAATTTATTTTGTTGTGCAAAAGCTTTTTAGTTTGATGTAGTTCCATTTGTTTATTTGTGCTTTTGTTGTCCTTGCTTTAGGAGACAGATCCAAAAGAAATACTGCTAAGACCAGTGTCAAAGAGATTATTGCCTATGTTTCCTTCTGGGAGTTTCAGGTCTTCCATTTAAGTCTTTAATCCATTTTGAAGGGTTTTTTTTTTTGTTTTTTGTTTTTGTTTTTTTATTTTTGTATCATGTGAGAAAGTAGTCCAGTTTCATTCTTTTGCATGTAGCTGTTCAGTTTTCTCACCACCATTTATTGAAGAGGCTGTCTTTTCCTCATTGTTTATTTTTGCCTCCTTTGTCATAGTCTAATTGACCATATAAGTATGTGTTCATTTCTGAGCTCTCTATTCTGTTTCATGGATCTATGTCTATTTTTGTGCCAATACCATACTATTTTGATGACTGCGATTTTGCAGTATAGTTTGAAATTAGGGAGCATGATACCTCTAGTTTTGTTCTTCTTTCTCAAGATTGTTTTGGCTATTCAGGGTCTTTTGAATTTCCATACAAATTTTGGAATTATTTTTCTAATTCTGTGAGAAATGTCATTGGTATTTTGGTAGGGATTGCATTGAATCTGTAGATTGCCTTGGGTAGTATGGTCCTTTTAACAATATCAATTCTTCCAATCCATGAGCACAATATATCTTTCCATTTGTTTGTATTGCCTTCAGATTCTTTCAACAGTTTCTCATAGTTTCCCAAGTATAGGCATTTTATCTTCTTAGTTAAGATTTATTTCTAGATATTTTATTCTTGTTGATGCCATTGTAAATGGGATTGCTTTTTGTACTTTTCTTTGTTATAGTTTGTTGTTAGTGTAGAAATATAGCATATTTCTGTATATTAATTTTGTATCCTGCAATTTTACTGAATCCATGTTTTAATTCTAATAGTTTTTGGTGGCATCTTTAAGAATTTCTATATGTCATATTATGTCCTCTGCAAACAGTGACAGTTTTACTTTTTCCTTTCCAATTTAGATGGCTTTTATTTCCTTTTCTTGTCTGAAATCTGTGGTTAGGACTTCCAATACTGTGTTGGATAAAAGTGGCAAGAGTGGGTCCTTGTCTGGTTTCTGATCTTAGAGGAAATGCTTTCAGCTTTCTACCCTGATGTGGAAAGTGACAATATGCATCTTCAGAGTAGAATTAATGAAGTTAATCAACTGAGAAGAAACAAGTATTAATGTTGAATTGTGTGTGACCTTAATATTTAAAAGTCTTAATTGACTTCACTATTTTTATGCATTCATTCAACAGATATATATGCAGCTTTTATAATGTGTCAGATGCTATTCTAAGTACCATTGTTATAATAATGAAGTACAGATATTTTTCCTCCCATGGTGTTTACATTATTTTGGTGTGTGAGGTGTGGGAATAAACAAGTTAATATAAAAGCACAAAATGACCTAGGTGATTATGAGATAAGGCCGATGAAAAAATGAAACAAGATGACTGAAGAGAAGAGGATTAACTTAGATTGGGTAGCCAGAGGTTTTACTGAGAAGGTGATATTTGATCAGAAACAGAAACAAGAAAATAAGAAGGATCCAGCTGTGCAGAGTTTTGGGGCCTGAGGGTTTCAGGCAGAGGGTTCCACAAAAGCAAAAATTATGTTTCAGAAGTGAGTTTGGAATGCTTTAGATTCTGGCAGAAGATCGGAATGGATGGAATGAAGAGAGATAGGCAATGAGTCAGAGAGGCTGATTAGAACCAGGTAGTGTAAGGTCTTGTGGGTCAGGATGAGATTCTCGAGTTTATTTTCTGATTGTTATATAAAGTCATTGAAGGGTTTGTGTAAGTGAGTAAAGAAGAGAATTTCCATTTTAAAACAATCACCAATTTTGTTTGTAGAGAACAGAATCTTAGAGAGATGAGAATAGGATCATGGAGACTAGTTAGTAGGCTACTGCAATAGTGAAGATAATTGTTTAAGTCAGATGATATATTAGTATCTTATTCCTGCTATTAAAAAATTACTGCAAATTGAGCAGCTTGAAGCAGTAGAAATTTATTGTCACACAGTTTTTGAGGTCAGAATTCTGAAATAGGCCTCACTGGGCTAAAATCAAGGTGTTAATAGAGTACAGTCTTCCTGCAGATTCTAAAGAAAAATCTGTTCCATGCCTTTTCCAGTTTCTATAGGCCACCCACATTTCTTGGCTCATGGCCCTTGCCTCCATCTTCAAAGCCGCAATGTCTTTCTCATATTGTCATCTTTCTTGGTTCTCCCTCCCCTGCCTCCCTCTTTCATGTATAAGGACCCTTATGATTACAGTGAGCCCACCTAGATAATCCAGAATAAACTTCCCCTATCAAGATCTACTGATTATCAATCTTAATTCTATCCACAACTTTAATTATTCTTTGCCACATAACCTAATGTATTCACAGATTCCAGGGTTAGGACATGGACATCTTTGGTAGTCCGTTGTTCTGCCTATCACTGATAGCACCATTACCAATGGTAAGAGGTGGTCAGACTCAGAATATAATTTGACAGTAGGACTAACAGGATTTATGGATGCATTGGATGAGGAGCAGAAAGCAAAAAAAAACAGTAGGAGAAGATTTCTCAAATTTTTGGTCTGAGTGATTGCTGATACCATTTGTTAAGAGTGGGCAGTTCATTCTAAGAGGCTTGCTTTCAGGGGAGGGATTAAAGATGGAGATATACAGTTGGAGAATTCAGGCTTCAGTTTTTATTTTTTCTTAAATATGTTCCATTCAGCCTTCTACTTTGCATGCCATAATAGTAGTAAATGAATTACTCTTCACTCTTTCTCATTTACTTGATTTTATAATAGTTGCTTTATGTGTGTCTTCTTATGTAAATTTTAATTATTTGGTGCTAAACAAAAGAGTAATTCAATTTGGAAAAGAGACATTGCCATCCATCACTCATGTGTTTTGACAATGTAATAAAAAAATCTCTTTCTTGATTTGCTGTCTCACTCTTTAATAATACAGAGCACTCAGCACAATCCTGCTAAAAGGGTTGCATTAAACCAAGGAACAGATAATTACTCCTCTTACTTTTAAAGGAAAATCTAATTTACTCCATTAAAAGGTGAATTTAATTCTAGTAAAGGAAGCCTGTAAATCTTCTAAAACTGAAATTATCTGTAGAAATAGGTTACTGGTCTGAGATTTTTCAAATAGTTCACCCAATATGTAAAATCTAGTATTATAGTCATTAACAGTAGCTAAGCAATTTACATGTATACAAATTTTATCCTTAACTTGGTTGAAGAAGTTCATGTAATAAAGTAGAAAGACATTTTATGACTTTTCAAAACATAGAGGAGATGAAAAGGCAGATATAGGTACCGATAATAAGTTTCATGTGTCCAAAATTGCATTCACCAACTGACTTGACAGAACAGATTGAATAGCAATAGGAGTAAGTGTAGTAGTTCCATAAAGGATAGTGCCACCAATCGTGGACTCCCAGAGGGCTTGAGGGACCATGAATCTGGGTGTCTCAAAGGTTGTGAATGACAGTAGATTGGGGAAGGGGTACAAGCAGTACAATACCTTTGTAATTTAAGAAAATATTTTTTAATTGACTTAGCTATACAAAGCCTTCAGTATGGAGGACTGCTGTGCTTATCTGTATGAAAATTTAACCACCAACATTGTCAAGGATATTGGCCATGTATATAGGTTTAAAGTCATTTGACTACTTTGGGCTTCCCTGGTGGCACAGTGGTTAAGAATCCACCGGCCAGTGCAAGAGACATGGGTTCGAGCCCTGATCCGAGAAGGTCCCACATGCTGCAGAGCAACTAAGCCCGTGTGCCACAACTACTGAGCCTGTGCTCTAGGGCCCGCAAGCCACAACAACTGAGCCCATGTGCCACAACTACTAAAGCCTGTGCACCTAGAGCCCATGCTCCCAACAGGAGAAGCCACCACAATGAGAAGCCTGCACACCACAAGGAAAATTAGCCCCCGCTCGCCGCAACCAGAGAAAAGGCCGCGTGCAGCAACGAAGACCCAATGCAGCCAAAAATAAAATTAAATAAAGTAAATAAATTAAAAATATATATTTCAGAGCTGGAAGAACTTTTTAAATAAATAAATAAATAAAGTCATTTGACTACTTTGATTAACATTTTTTCTCACAAAGGCAATATTTTGTTTATATAGGCTTGGCTGTCAGTGATTTATTTTCATAAATTCACCTATTTTCAAAGTACATACTATGACTTTTATTCAAATTTTTTCATTTTAGAAGTAAAGTCCATTAAGAAAAATCAGTGGTAACTCCAATTTGGACAGTTTTGTGAGGAAAATGTACTTTAAATCATTATCTCAGTAGCTGAATCTATTTACTCCACCTGAGAAAGGGCAGTGTGTAAATTCTTAACAAACTCTACCCTTTTTACTTACATTTGACCACGAAACAGAATTTTTCTATTAAATATTAACATAATTTAATTACACACACACACACACACACACACACACACAAGCACACACATGCAGTTTTACTAACATTGTGATTGCTTACCATTTCTGGCTATCATTTATTGAGTGCATTAGTCAGATTCTCAGTAACTCAACAAGTAACAGTGTTATTTTGTTTCTCACACAATTGTGCTGGTCTGGCCCCTCTTCAAGTCAGCTCCCTTCAAGCAGTGACTTGGGGATCCTGGCTTCTTCCTTCCTGTGACTGCTGTCTCACCAAAGAGCCTTTATGGTCACCACAGCAGAAGAGAGGCTGACAGTGGAGCAAGAACATTAGCTCTTTAATTCCTCAGCATGGAAGTAACACTTCTTTTCCTTGGATAAATTTAGTTCCTTTCACCTAAGTGAAAAAGAGCTTGAGAAATATGCTTTTCCTGTGGCTCAGGAAGAGAAAAATCAAGAGATGGAGCTCACATAACTTGTTCTCAGCCATAATGATTGCTATGCCAGACAACGTGCTAAGCACTTTCCAAACATTATTTCCCCAAACACTAAGAGGTAGGCACATTTTAATTTACACTCTTCAGGTAAGATAACAAGGTACAAAATACTCAGGAATTAGTAGCTCCTCTATTAGGTGGAGAAGCTTTTTTTTTTAAATGTAAAGCTATTTGAACTTTAATACTTAATTTTAAAGTAAGATTTAGTGTTTCAGAATATAAACCTTAATAAACAAGTGATATGACTCATGTAGTTAACAACTCTGCCCTGTATACATTGGATTTTGAATACCTAATCATTAGCTATTGGAAGGATTCCTATCCTAATAGGATTCCAAAATCCTATTCAAAAATTGGAAGCAATTTTTTTTTATTTTGCAAATTTTGATCTGATTCCAAATTATATCAAACTTGATATCCCAACAGTCATTTTATAAACTTGAGCAACATTTGTGTAATTTTATGGTTATTTAGGTTGTATAGATGAGCAATTGGTCAATTATATTAAAGCTCAGTTTTAATTAAGCTTTGTGTAATAGAAATATTGCATTGTATAAAAATTGGTTAAAACATTGATTTAAAATATCTCAAAAAATGTAAAACTGTTTTAAAATATTTTAATGGATCAAAATGAAGAATTAAAATAATCTTGCAAGCTGACTACAGAAATATCACCTCGTACCAGAAAGACCAGATAAAAACAGCAGCAACAAAACTCTATAAATTGCTCCAGTAGAACATAAACAAAATGTTTTAGTTGTTAAGAGTTTCTATAGGCTTCTATAGCTCCTAAACACGAGGTGTGATAGACTAAGTACTGTTTTAAGAAAAGTAATGAACTCTATAAAATGTTCAATCAAAAATGCATCATAGAATCAATGAATGATAACTCCACAAATAGTTAAATTTAGCAATGGATTTTGAGTATGGCTTCTTACCTTGAATTTATTAAAAATGTATCATTTTTAATATCTAACTTTATATTAAGCACATATCCAAGAAATAATTTTAATCATAACTTTCAAAACTGCCAAAACATATTTCTGCTAAAATCTGAGTCTTTTTTTTTTTTTTTTTTTTTTTTTTTTGTGGTACGCGGGCCTCTCACTGCTGTGGCCTCTCCCGTTGCGGAGCACAGGCTCCGGAAGCGCAGGCTAAGCGTCCGTGGCTCACGGGCCTAGCCACTCTGCGGCATGTGCGATCCTCCCGGACCGGGGCACGAAACCGTGTCCCCTGCACCGGCAGGTGGACTCTCAACCACTGAGCCACCAGGGAAGCCCCAAAGTCTGAGTCTTATTGCTTCATTTGCCTTAGCTTTTATTCCTGATTTTTTTGGCACTTAATCTTTTCTGAAATATTACTGATATCCTGAGATAAAGGGTTATTTTTCCTATTTTGTCCATATGCTGAGATGATCAGGAGTAACAGGTAAAATAAAATGCTAGACTTTTTTTTTCAATAAACATAGATTGCTGATAGATTATTTCTTTTAGAGAAAGAAAATTAGTGTCAGAAATCTTCCCTTTTTTTCTACTATATACACTTAAGCTTCAGACAAAAAAAATAATCTTTTGTTTATGCACATAGTAGGAATTCAATTGTTATTTAATGGATAATTAAAGTGAAAAGAAAAAAAATATGACCACTCATTGAAAAATGCTTGTTGATCTTGTCTATATTTTTAACACACCTTTAAGTTAGAGAATTGTCATTAACTGATTGATCTAACCAATTGATCTGGGTGTCAAAAATACTGTTATGACATATAAACATATTCTTAATTTTTGTTTGTTTTTTAATTTGAATTATCTTGACTTCAGAATGTGTTATTACCTTTATGCAGCCACTTCTTTATATAGATCAATTAATAGGTTATTAATTTAATCTATTAAGCCACTTCTATGTGACTGTTGCTGGATTGTTCTAATCAGTTGGGATATATCAGTAAAACAGAAAAGATACTCCTCTTCATGGAGCTTACATGAGAGAGGAGATGTGATTAAAAAAATAAAAAACACAAATGAGAAAATAACATAAATGGTACTAGTTAAGAAATACTACAACAAACAACAACAACAAAAAGTAAAGTAGAGTAAAAAGCAAAAGTGCAATTTTAAATAGGAAGATAGGAATTAGATTTATTGGGAAAGTAATATTTGAGTAATGACTTAAATCAGTGAGGAAGTGATTTCTTATAGATATGTGGGGGAAAAAACATTCTAGGCAGAATAAAAAGCCAATATAAGCGTCCCAAAGGAGGAGTATTCTCAGCACATATTAAGTGTTTCGAGGAGGACAGTGTGGCGACAAAGAATAAGCCAGACGAGGGAATCAGAAAATAAAATTGTTGAGAAAGGAAGGTGAAGATCACACTGGGCCTTGGAGGCAATTTATGTACTTTGGCACTTTATTTGAATGAAATGGAGGTCAATCACGGGGTACTGAACTGTGAAATGACATGATCTTACTTAGCAGGTCACTTTAAAAAATTCACTATGACTGTTGTGTTCAGAATAGACTATAGGATACAAGGATTTCATCCATGTGGCCAGTGAGAGGATGATAACAGTAATCCCAGAAAGAGATAATGGTAACTTGGTACAGGGCTCTAGAAGTGGGGATGGAGAGAGTGGTCAGATTCTGGTAATGTTTTGAAGGTAGAGACAGCAAGATATGGTGTGAGATTGGATTTGGAGTGTGGAAGAAAGAATGTGTCAAAGAGTCTCCTTTTTTTTAACTAAAAGAATAGAAGAATAGAGTTGTCATTAGTTGAGATGAAAAAGGCAGTGAGATGGGCAATGGCTCAGAGGAAGTGCAGAAATTAAATTTTTGATATGTTGAGTTTAAAATTTTTATTAGACATGACTGCAAAGATGGTAAGTAGGCATTTGCAAATGCAAGTGGGTATACGAAAGGGAAGGCTGAGTTAGATTAAGAATGTGCACCCTGTTTGTTTATTGATGGTATTTAAAGCCAGAGGCGTGGATGATTTCACTAAGGCAGTGTGTGCAGAGATAAACAAGGTCCAAGAATTGAGCTTTAGATTCTTCCTACATTAAAACATCAGGAGAAAGAGGAGAAACTAGCAAAAGTTCTAAAATGAGTGAGCAAAGATATAGTAGGAAAACCAGGAGAGTATGCCATCATGGAGGCAAAGTGAAGAAAGTGTTTCACAGAATAGAATGGGATCAACTTCATCAAATGCTGCTAACAGGTCAATTTAGAAGAGAACTGAGAACCAACCACTAGAATTAGCTACATAGGGCCATCAGTAACCTTGTCCATAACAGTTTTAATGCAGAGATGCAGACAATATCTTGATTGGAATGTGTTGAAATGTGTCCTCCTAAAAGATGTTGATATTCTAACCCTCAGGGTCTATGAATGTGATTTTGTTTGGAAATAGAGTCTTTGCAGATGATCAAATTAAGATGAGGTCACTAGGCTGTACCCTTATACAATATGGCTATGTTCTTATGGGAAGGGGAAATTTGGACACAGAGGTAAACATGCATAGAGGGAAGATGATGTGAAGTCAAGGGGAGAATGCCATCTACAAGTCAAAGAACACGTGAGGTTACCAGAAGCTAGGAGGAAGCATGGAACAAATGCTCCCTCACCACCCTCAGAAAGAACCAGTTCTGCTACACCTTGATTTTGGACTGCTAGCCTCTAGAACTGTGAGATAACAAATTTCCAGGGGTGGGCCACCCAGTTTATGGTACTTTGTTATGGCAGCCCCAGGAAGCTAATACAGAGTGCATGTAAGAATGTTTGGGAGAAGAGGAATTGGAAACAGATTATAGTCCATTGGTGGTAACTATAGTTATGGTAACAGAAGATGAGACTCACGTGGTCTCTATGCCCTTTAGTGCAAGCACATTCATTCAATTAATTCTCAAACAAGTGTTTGTTGAATGACCATTATATGCATTCAACTTGGATAAACACTGCAGTACAGAGCGGAGTTACAGGTCAGGTTATCAGGCTCTCAGCAACTTGTGGACTTTTGCTACATTTCCCTGTTTACAACTCATTCTAAAAATAAGGCTCTGCTGGATGTCACTACCCCTCTCCAACACACTGTCCCAGTTCCCAGCTCTGACTCCATCTTCTGCCTCTCCTTCCCTCACTCATTCTGTTTCACATCCCTAATCGCCTCAGGCTTTTTGCCTTTTGAGCATTCTCTGCCTAGGACGTTCTCACTCCAGGCCCCCACGCTGCTCCCTCCCTCCCTTCCTTCAGGCCTTTACTCAAAGGGCATCTTCTCAGTGAGACCTTTCCTGGCCAGAACTTTCCTAAAATTATTACTGTCCTTCCCCTTCCCACCATGGAAATATAAGAAGGTAGATATAGCAGAAAGAGAAACAGATTAGTAGTAGAAGTCTCTTTGTACAAGACAGAGCAAGTGTACAATAAAAGTAAAATATAAGATAAAAATAGCATAATGGCTAGCTAGATATAATTAATAAATAACTTTTATATTTACATACATACCCATATGTATAGATAGATGATAGATAGATAGGTAGATAATGTAATCAAAACCTTTATACTGAAATCAGAAACTAGACTCTCTTTTCAAATCCTTAGAGTACATTTATAAAGATCTTCTACATATTAGGCCACAAAGGAAATCTCAGTAAATTTGTCTCTCTGTGCTGGATTCCATGCACCAAAGACACTGCAGAGGAGTGGGTACCAGGTACCAGGAATGGGACCAGGCAGGCAAAACCTTGGGAACCACAACTACAACAGCTCCTTTGTCACTGCAATTTGAGAAGAGAGCAAGCACTGACCAGGCTGCTGTGTGCTTTTCCTCCAGCCCATATCTCCCAGTCACCCAGATCAGCAGATCAAGAGCCTCAACAGGAAAAAGAAATCTTCATTAAAGTACTAAAAATCCTTTAAAAAAAAGACTCTATTAATTAGTCCTGAGTTCCAGAAAGTAATTGCTTTTCATGTCCTATTTTTGCTGCTCCAGACTTGAAGGTCTGAGTTAGAAATGCTAACAAAACAGAAATTCTTAGAAATTTAGTTAATAACCACTGCCTTGCAATTTCAGGTGATTTCCCTTTAGCCAACTTCGGACAGAATTCTACCTCTTCTTGCTTCCATAGTACCCTTCAAAAACCTGATCTATTGCCTTGATGACTTTCAAAAGGAAAATAAGTAGATTAGTAAGAAAACATTTTTGGCAAGCCTAGGCATTTACAAACGTGCAACCCATACACTACCAAAGGGAGAAATTTGTCATAATTAGCATTGTCACTCATCAAACACAGGGGAAGTTGTGGAAAAACTGATTATCTGGAAGGAAAAATCCTAAATTCCATTACAACATACAACTTTTGTTGGGAACACTAAGTTTCCCTTAAAGCTGCTATTTATAGGTGTATTAGTGGCTCAGGAAATGATGAAATTGTTTTATTCCTACAATAGTATATAATTTGTATATAAAGATAATGGTTTTTAATACTTTCATATATTTTTTGTACTGAAGACTTGATTCTTTCCATTACTGAAGAGACCATGTGATAAGCAGGCTGTACACATTTTAAGGCCATATTACTGAATGGTGGCCAGATTTTTTTCCCCTTGAGTCTTTCTGTGTTAGTTTGGTCCTTTATCCCTGTCATCAATTCTAGCCAGCATTTTCTTGTCCTTCTCCCTAGGCATTAAGCTAACCACAGAATAGGCATTTTAAACAACGATCAAATTTAGATGGAACTAAAATCACATCTGCCACTATTATCTAATCCACAATGGTCTAGGTTAACCACAAAGAGAGTTGTGATTCAGCTTTTGGAATTTGTCTATTTAATTTTTTAAAAATAATGTGGAAAGTTAATCTGTATTATATTTATTGGCATGATAATGTAATTTTGCTTGTCTGTGTTTTTAGTGTATCTTGGTAAGGAAAGAATGCAATATTTTTTCTTTCCTAAGAATATGTACTGCTCACCTAAATTTGTATAGAGAAATATGGATGAAGTGAAGGAAACTGTTTGGATAATAATCTCCCATTGAGTGACAATTCTCAGAAAGAATTGAGCTTATATCTATGAGTTTTAAATCGATGACACCAGTGAGCTTTTCTCATTTCAGGGAACACAAGTGTTGTACTGAATTCATACATTATAAAATTTCAAATTTTATTATATCGAAAATGAGGATATAGGTTAGTTCTTTAAACTCCAGTTATGTGCCAGGCACTATTTTAGGTACTAGGGATTAGAGAAGTACAATTGAATCCCTGTTCTCATAGGGCTTATATTCAAATGGCAGAAACAGAAAGCAAATATGCAAGCAAATAAATATATAAGAAATATTATTTAAAATTACTATCAAGAAGATTAAATAAGACATGGTAGAGTGTTACTGGGGAGCTGGTCATTCAAAGAACTGATATGAGCTAGGCTGAGGGCAGAAGACCTGTCAGAGAATTATATTTGAATTCACACCTCAGGGATGGGAAGGAAGAAAGAAAAAATCTATGAAAAGTGTGCTTCAAACAAAGAGAAGAGGAAAAGTAAAACTACTTAATTAGTATAAATTTACAGCAACTCAAGTCAGGATTCTTAAGCAATGACTGTAGCCTAATTGAAGTGGAACACTGAAACCACAAGCTGAAGGCATTTATCTATTTGACTAATAAAGAAATATCACTAAATATCTGGCACATATTTTTTATGACACAGGCTTTAGACCTATAAGAGTCTACGGTTTCTAAGGGGAAAAAGGTAAAGTATACCCTGAGGAGCCATAGAAGGAATGAAATCAACAAGCCCCAAAATAGCGTAAATACAGAACTAAGTTTAACAAAATTTATAATACCTAGGAAAGTTCAAAAAAAAAAAAAAAAAAGGAAAAGAAAATATGAGCTGGGAATTAGAGCCAGGGAAAGGCTATTATAGATGTGAAATATACATTTTCAAGAGTCAAGCAATTATAACAAAATTTGAGAGATTCCTGGGGGTTCAAAAAGAGCTAAGCCTAGAGAATAATAACCTTTATCTTTGCAGACCTGATTCAGGTTGTAGGTTATTTTCCATCAAACAGTAAATAAAATATCATCCTTTGGGATTTTGAAACTTTTCACTTTATGAGAAATCTGCATCGCTATTCTGCATTTCTTGTTTTGAAAGAGATCAGGATAATTGCTGCAAGGAAAAGAAACAAGAATAATCAAGACAAAAGATGTTATAAGTAGTAATGAAAACTGGAGAGGAAAACTCAACTAAGTAGACAAGTAGACTAAAAATACGAATAGTTAAAATTGTTGCTTCCCAATTTTGAAGCCAAAGGGGGGGAAAAAGATTAAAATATAGTTTATTCCCTTTTTAATTTTTGTCAAACTGTTAAATGGAGCATCTTTTCATGTGTTTTGGACATTCTTGATTTCTATTCTGTGAAATGCCTGTCCCCGATTTTTGTTCAGTTTTCTATTGGTGATTTGTCTTTTTCTTAAGGATTTTTAAGAGTTTTGTGTGAATTTTTTTGATATGTACCAGTTAATTATCCTTTGTCAGTTAGATGTACTGCAAATTTTCTTCCCCTAGTTGGTTGCTTTGCTTTTCATTATCATTATTGTGTTTTTTTTAATGAAAGGTGTTCTTAATTTCCTCCTTATAAGGAACTTACCTCTCTGGATAATTTTTGCCTTCATATTTTGAATCTGTGCTATTAGGTGCAGACAAGTTTACACTCATGATGTATTCACAATACATCAAAACTTTTATCATTAAAAAATACACACACACACACACACACACACACACGTATATGTGTGTATTCCATGGTTACATTTTCAGAAAGGAGGAAAACTGCAGTTTTGGGGGAAAGGCAAAACTTTTAAAGCACCAAAGTCTAAAAGAAATTCTTTAATTCTTCCATTTCTTGAGTAATACTACAATGCAAAACCAAATAAATCATTCAAAATTTTTTAGCAAAAAAGATGAAATATTTTATATGATTCATCTTATAATATTTCTGATGACAGCCAATAACATAATATAAAAATGCAACATGCCAAAGGTATTTTTTGAAAAGCTAAAATATCATACCTGATAACATTTGGCTTTCTAATTATCAGGCTTTATTCAAGAATAGTGCAAAGAGTGAAAAGATTGCACATCTTTCAGAAAATTTTCCTAAATTTCTTTCTCAGCTGGGCTTTTGATAGGAACTCGAAAGAAAATACTTCATTCTCTTTAAAAAAGACCTCAATTGCTAACACTTTTAGGTGGAGGTTGAAGTTGCAAGCAAAGCTATATAAACGTTATATAAATGTATAATAAAATAGACATTATTTTCTGAAAAGTTAAGAATCTAAGCAAAATCCCCAGTTATTGATTTTAAGTTAGTTTTGTTTATATTTATAGTTAATGGCTTGTTTCTTTCTAAATTTAAAGCAGTAAACATCATGAATTTATTTGGGTGCATGATATAAGATAGGCTTTTAATATAAAACATTTGGCAGCTCCACTTATGAAAAAATGATGACAAGCCTGGTATACCTTTATGACTAATGTACTCTCAAATCAGGTGTTCTAATGCCAATCTATTTAACAGTCATAGATTATACCAATTTCCAAGGAATCCTAACTTTGCCTTCTTTTTAAACTGTTCTTTCCTGTTGTTGTTTTTCTGTTTTACATCGTATATCAGTGTAAATTCAGCCACATCTTTTGTAGGTTTGTCTTATTTGAAAGCAGCTATTGGTCTTAGTCTTATGTAAGTGATTTTTTTCCTTTGGCATCATGGACTCTTTCTGTCCCTGCTCTCTGAATATAGGAAGCAAAAGCTGGTACATGGTACACTGAGAGAAAGTTCCAAGGATGATGCAGAATACTAGGGAAATCCATCTGAGCTCAGTAAGGGAAACAATGGAAAACTATCAAAGGAGACACCCTTAAAAGGGTAACAAAAATAATAGCAGACAAAAAATAATCAAAATGTTTCAAAAGTGAAGACAGCTAACATACTATGTAAACAAATGTAGCAGTATCTTCTATGGAACCTTTTTGGAAGCCAGAAAATGTAGCAGATTATTTTCCAAGTCTTGGGTAGTCTTTCTAAAATGAGTTTTCACTGGATATTTTACAAAATAATTTGTGAAAAATATGCTGAGTTAAAGTTAGATAGATTACTCTATAGCAAGATAGTTCAGTTTCTAAAATGCCAATACACTGCTGAAATCTCCAACAGGAGAAATATGAAATGTGTTTTTTCCCAAATGGAATACTTCTTTCTCATGGGACATCCATTAATCTCACAGAACTTTGTTTCTAGAATTGTTTCATGGAATAGGGTTTGGGGAACTTTGCTTTAAAGTATAAATTATCTTTCTGCTGGTTTTCTCTCGTGTGCAAACAAGTTGCTATTAGTAATTCCCGGAGTCCAGAAAGGTTTTCCATTCAGCTGTTTGTCATTCAGTTGACTGAATAAAGAAATTGAGTTCTTTTTTGTGTATATAAATGCTTGCATGTATATCAGGGAGAAGCCTGAAATATATCAAGAGACAAAACGAAAATAACCTCTTTCCTGATTTCTGAGTCAGCATCCACTATAAACAGAAGACTACCCTTTTCTTGTCTTTGAATGATGACTGATCTCTTTCCCCCTGGGCTTTTTAGTTTGCTGTAGCTTATACCATATGACTCGCTTGTTTCATGCATTAATAACAAATATCTAATTTTTAATCTTATATTTAAACTACAATAGCAATTATTTTGGTGAAAGTTATATTGGTGATTTCAAGAGCCACAGTTTTATTCTATTGTTCCAAAACTTGATTTTAACTGCACCTCCCATTTTCCATCTTTCTAATCCAAATGAATGTTTGTTGCGTAATGGTTGAGGCCCAATTCATAGAAATAGCGGCGCATTGTTTTACACATTTGACTACTTCTAGATTAAAGTATTTTTCTTATCAATATTGTAAGTAGAATTGTGATTAATTTGTTTCATTGAGTTAGTAAAGCTATTTAAAATTTATCTTTTGATTTAACTTCTTAAGTCATCCTGCATCCATAAGTAACCATTTTCTCCCATGGTATGTGACATCTTACCAAATTTGTGAATATTTATATCTTCTCTGTTTTGTGCAATTTTAAATGAATATATTCTGATGAACCACAACAACAATGAAAAATATTGATAATTGGATGTTTCTTGGATTTTTTTTCCTCCAACTACTTAAAAATTTACATAAATTAGTATTTTCTCTAGAATTCTAAACTGAAAATCTTTTATATTCAGAGTAAAAAGCACACAGTCACTTCCACCTTTAACTGACACTTCTGCAATTAATGGTTGATTCATTAATACACATGTTTTTCAGGAAGTACAATTTTATTTCAACCAAGTTCTTCTGACATATTTCTACAAAGTCCTTCTGAGAACACAAGTCTTTCTAAAACGGAACATATGTTTCATTTTACAGCCTCTCTCACTTTCTTGGTGATTGTGTAGATTTATTTCCTTCCAAGCTGGCTAAGATGTTTTCCAAATCGTTTCATAGATATGTAGAATGTTTCAATAGTTATGTAGTAAAAACTATTACAAATGTGCGTATACATGGATGGATTGTGTATGTTTAAAAGATCCTTCAAAAATTATGATGTTCTCTGAAAGTGGGGCAAAATCTCATCTTCACATATTGGTTGGTATCCAAACACATTTGAAACAACTATTGTTCTCATTTGAAGCCATATCTTGAAATGGTAAAATACTGGAATTTAAAAGAACTGGTTCTCAGGGATAGTAAGAGAGCATGAATAGCCAATGAACAGGTCAAATAAATCGGCTTATGAACAATGAGTATCTTAAGTCAGAGATTTACTTCTTTTTGTATTACCCTTATAACTAAGTTCAGTAATAAATGCTTATTGAGTAAATGATTAAATAAATGAATAGATGAATACATCAAGAATATGGGTTTGAACTGTGCAGGTCCACTTACAAGGGGATTTTTTTCAATAAATATACAGTCTGCCATCTGTATCTGAGGGTTCTGATTCCATAGAGTGAACAAACTTCAGATCCTGTACTATGTTTATGCCCCAGGTTGGCTGAACTTGCAGATGTGGAATGCCAGGATATGGAGGGCTGACCATGGGACTTCAGCATCTATAGATTTTGGTATCTGTGGTGGGACCAGGAACCAATCCCCCTCAGAAAATGAGGGGTGACTGCATAGCATAGTGAGAGAAAGAAAGAACCTCACATCATTGAAGAGGACACCATCAAAAAAATCAACATGAAAAACAATTCAGATTTATCCATTTATTCAAAAATATTAAAAAATAAACCTGAAAGTCTATATCATGTATGTCATGTATATAGACAAGGTTAGTGCATACCAAGTTGTATAAGATGAATATTTTTGCCCTTACTATATTCCAGATCAAGTTTTATAGATTTCAAAAGAAACACACACACATGCACACACACTCCTACTTTCTTGCATGAAAATGTCTCTTCAAGAAGTATATATAGATAGGAAGCATAAACATCAGTTCTGTCCTTTGGGTAAATGACAATAAACTAACAATTTGGCAACTTCAAAAAAAGCAAAATGGATTAAAAAAAAATTTTCCATCTCAACCAATGTTGAAATGAAGCCTCTCCGGGTCCTTGTGATGATTAACAGTATAGTGTAGCCAAGCATTATCCTGCCTCTTAGGAAGTGAGCAAAAGTTGTGATTACTGCTTCTCTCTGCAGAATGTAAATCCAGACAAGACTCCCATTTACAGGGGAGATTTAAAGCAACACAAGAGATTCATTAAATTCACAAAGTCCATGCCCCTGCCTCCTGACATTCTCAAAAATCTTTTTTGGGAACTTCTGAGGTTAGTTTCTATTCAAGTTCACCTTAGAGATTTTGATACTTTTATCAGCATCACTGCTAGATGTTGCATTGAAATTTCTTATGATTAATTTTTTTATCAGATAATAATACCATTTTCATGAATTTTATGAAATCTAGAAAATATTTATTGCCTCTTAATAGTATTTGCAATGGAAGCGCTGAAAGCATCATGACACCTTGGTTAAAGAGATGATAGAAAAAGGTCACATGATAACCAGTGTCTCTGACAGTCCTTAAAATTTTAACAGCACTAGCTGTCTAATAGCTAGGCTGATTTCTGACAGCTGCTATGATGAGAAAGGCCAGACTGTGGAAAAGGATGTATAACTTCTCTCCACTGACCTTCAGGCATAACAGCTGTGCACAGTCCTATATGAAAATTTCGAGTGAACAGTTCAGATGTAATTTATATACACTCAGTGTGTTGGATTTTAAATGTTGATAGTTCTGTAAAGCAATAGTTGTGTTTTACTCAATGTAGCTTCCAAAATATAATTATTTCATAGTTTAATAACAAAAGACTTTATGAAGGCATCATGCACATGTATGTTTGCACACCTGTATTAATATATCTTAAGTATAAATAATAGAATTGAAACTTCTTGTATATATTATAAAGTACATTTAACATTTTGATAAATGATTACATATTTCCCTCCTAGACAGTTGACAAGGACTTACAAGTTCACAGAATGTCCAAAAGTTATTTTTTCATATACCTTTGCCAAAAGACAAACTTCTGAAATATTTTCCAAGATATTAGGTGGAAAAAATGCTATATGTTTTAAATGTTTATCTAAGGATGAGTGAGAATTTTTTTCATATTTATTGAGCATTTATAATTATTTTTCTATTAGTTACTAATTTTTCTGTAACAGCTAAAAAACTAGAACCTGCTCAGCCTACCTTCTCTATATGAATGCTATCTGCTGACAAGACAAAAAATAAAATCATCAACAAAAACACACACACATATACACACACACAGACAACTCTACCAAGTTCTCTTGAAGCAGAAACTAAGGAAGGTAGTGGTTTGAGATTCAAACCTTAGAAGTAAACTACTTTCAAGGGCATAAATAAACAGAATGCTTGTAGGAGTATTAGGATATGCTGGTAATTTACTTATTTTTTTTGTTCAAGAACTCTATCAGTAAGAGTTTGGGTTTTGTTTGTTTGTCTGTCCGGGTTTTTTGTTTGTTTTTTCTTTTTTTTGAGAAGTTCAAGCATTCTTTAGTCAAAGTTTAAAATGTACCACACTGCATTTTCGCAAAAATTCACCAGTACAAAACACTTTGCAGGTGCTGAGAAGGCAATAAAAATTGCCTTCAACTTTTAAACTCATTACTATAAATTATTCTTACAGTACTTTGCAAATTCAAAATTTTCAAACTACATCTTATTTTTCTAAATTGCCCACAGTACTCAAGGTTCCTGAAGCTAAGAGGATTAGGCAGGGAAAAGTGTAGATAAACTTTTCACTCCAGCAGAACTGCACAGGAGGAATAATTACTGTAATCTAGGGATCTTAGTGTGTATTGTACCCTGTTCTCCATCTACAAGTCTGAAAAATTAGAATATTTAATGAATATTCTATAAGAACAGTCAAGGGAAGTTAATATAATCTGTCTATTGGCAAATAATGTCATGATAAACATCTTCAAATGGACATTTAAAAAAGCACTCATATGAACACACAGAAAACTACAGAACAGAGTTTTGAGCATTGGAGTAAAACGACTATATCTATATTCTCAGTATATTCCCCTAGAAGTGTGAACAGTAGTGAGACAAGCACTGTGGAAAAACCTCCTAGGAGAGTTACTGCAGTAGCTCAGGCAAAAAACGATGGCAACAATTCTGAAGAATTAAAGTTAAACATGGAAAAATAAGGGCATATTAAATGTTTCAAGAGAGAGTTAAAAATATTTGGTATTTGAAGGGCTATTGAGTGATGGTACTTAAAGGAATGGGAAATATCATTGAAGACATTAATGACATTCTGGGATAAACTATTAGGTGGTTTTGATACTGGACTGAGACAGGTATCCCTGGAAAAGGAGGAGCACTCTTGTGTCGTGTTGTTCTGAGGTTAGGGAGAAATTATGAAATCAGTTTTAGACAAGATTTTGAGTTTCCTGTGAGACATCAAGGTGAGTATTTTAAGTCAGATTCTTGGAAATCAAGAGGGTTCTAAACTGCTGCTATACATTTCTAAATAATAGTCATATTGATGTTATGGGACTAGATATGATCACTCAAAGAGACAGTGTAATGTAAGAATAAGAAGGGCCAAGGATTGAGCCCTTTAGAGGAATAATGAAATTTTGAATGAATGCAGACAGAAAGAAAGATCTAAAAACAGACTTAGAAGAAGTTGGAAAGTCATCTATGAAGCAAGAGAAAAACCAGGAGATTGTGGTGTCACACAGGCCAAGTAAAGAGAATTTTCAAAGGACAGTATTGTCAACTGAAATAAATAAAATGCTTCTGGAAATTTAACTAGGATAACTGAAAGGATTCTTTTTTATGGAACATTATGTAATCATTCTTAAGTTTAGTAAAAACAAGACTCAAAATTCTTATCACTATATGCCTGAAGCCAGTGAAATAATTTCTGAGTAATTTTGATAATAACAATTGTGCAGAAAACCATGTTTATTATAGCTGTTTTATTCTATAATTTCAAAACAATTGAAAATATTTTAGATATGCAAAGAAATTTAAAATATAATATCCATACAATGTTTTTGAAAAATCACTGCAATACTGGCACAAAAATCAACAGAAAGATCAATGGAACAATTTACATAGACCTGAAATAGTTTCTAGTATATTTAAGATTTCAACATATCATAATAAAGGAGTCAGTAATGAATTGAAAATCACACATTCCTTCAAAAATATTGATGTAATGTTTGGCTATCTGAACAAAAAACCATCTTACTATATTGAAAAATAAATTTCAGGAGGATTAAATATTTATTTGTAAGATTACCATAATTTAATTCAATAAAGAAATTTAAGTAATTAATTAAGAAGATTAAAATCATTACTAGAAATAGAATAAATTTCCCTACTCATTTCATAAAATTACTGTTGTATTTGAAAGTTAGATAAGGAAAACTCAAAATTATAAATTTGTATCACTTGGAGATAAATATTAGCTTAAAAATCACAATGGTGTATTTAAAAGTAATATTTCATGATCAAATACCTTATCTCAGAAACACAAAGATCACTCAACATGTTGTACATACATGGTCTAAGTCAATAGACCAAACAGAAAAAATATATTATTACATCAATAAATATATATATATAAACTTCTGGTAAAGTTCATTTCCTATTTAAGAAATATACTCCTAGTGAACTAGGCAATGAAACATATGGAGTAAACTCCAAATCAAAAATTATAAAGCAGAAAATTGGTGAATAGAACCACAACAAAATTAAGAATCTTAATCTTTAATAAAGATTACAAAATACAAACAGAAAAAAGACAAATTAGATACGATATTCTCAATGTTTGTAACTGACAGAGCAGTTAAAGGAACTTCTGAAAATTCACACAACATGGAGCTGGACAAGAAGAACCTCAAAGAACGAATGGGCAAAAATATGAACAGAAATCCACAGAGAGGGAAAACCAAAAGGCAAATAACCATATAAAGAGATGGTCAAACTCATTAAAATTAGAGAAACGCAAACAGAAGCAGCAATGGAATATAACTTTCCTCCCAGAAATTTGGCAAAAATAAAACATCTAATAACATAAGTATAGGCAGATAAGTGGGCATACAGGAATCTTCATACACTAAAGGTGTAAGTGATGATTGATATATTCTCATTCTAGGGAGTAAGCCAGCAATATTTAGTCAAATTAGATAAACACATACTCTTTGTTTCAGATGTCCTTGTCCTGGTTATATATGCCAAGGAAATTCCTACACAAATCCGTAGAGACAAATTTAATGATGTTCACACACACTGTTTGAGTTAGTGGGGTTTTGAAGGTGATCTGGGTGACCCTCTTGGGGAAATAGATAAGTAAATATGTTGGATGCAAGCTAAAGAATATGTTATATAAACTATATATAATTATATAGATATATATTTCACAAGAACACATAGAAATAAAAAATAATATACATTTTAAAAATTAGAATGATTCCTTAAGTGGAACTGAAAAATGGAAAAGACTGGGAATATATTCATAAAGCCATATTGCATAATGCTGCTATATTGTCAAGAACTCCGAGTATTGAACTTAATTCTCTGTACCTGAAATTTTCTCTCTCTTTATCTAGCTAAGTATCGTTTAGAGCATTTTCTAAATATAAATTAATGAGAGAATTTCTACAGAATATCTGATATTTTTGATATATTTGCATATATTTGATATATTTGACTGCATAAAGATTTATAAACTGTCAGAAAAAAATGACAAACTGAAAACAATCTTTGCAATAAATATAGCAGATGTAGATTTAACTGCATTGATATCTAAGTTTTTACATATGTAAGTTTTTACGTATCAGTAAATAAGTACAGTTTCTCTCAAATGCATGTAAGACATTAACAGCCTATCCACGTACAATAAATATAAATGCCAATAAACAGATTAACAATATCCAATCTCATTCAAAGCCATGCAAATTAAAAAGCAGTGTGGTATTTTGCACTCAGCAATAAAAAGATATAAAATTTCTATGATACTCAGTGCTTGCTAGATGATAGTGAAACAGAAATTAACTAATAAACCATATGCAGGTTGTGGAATGGCTAATATAAAGCATAAATATTTAAAAGATCCTATGATGAGCAAAAATGAAGGAGATCAAGAGTTGTGACATGAAATTTCATCAAATGGAAACCAGAAAAAAAGAAAATAAAAGAGTCCTCATCTCTCTGTAAGTAAACAAAGAGGTTTGTTGAATAAACATTTTAAAAGTGAAGAGTCAAGATTTCTAAAATGAGCAGTCTCCAGTTATTCCTCATGTCTGTTCACATACTAACTGAGGAAGTTTCTGGGAGCTGTGTCCTACAAAAAAAAAAAAAAAAAGGGCTTATATGGAGTACAAAGCCTCTGCAAAAAAAGCTTACAGGTAAAGAGATGTCCAACTCATAAAGGGCTCATATAATCAAATATAAAAATTTTGAGGGATATCTAATGAATTGGTAAAATGCTGACAATACATGAAGTTAAAATATAGGCATTAAAACAAAAACAAACAAAACCATTTCATTATTTTCCTATTTATTTGCTTGTGTATTCATACCAAATATTAAGTCATTATCTATGAGTGGTAGGCTGATATGCAATTTTTGAGTCTTTGCTAATTTCTTTAGTTTGAAAGTTTTCAACCATGCAAATATATTTAAGAAAACATTTTAAGATAAGTCTGCTCACAAAAGCCCATGAAATGAAGAACCCAGTCAAACTTGAGTGCTGTTAGTTGACTTGTGTTCCAAATTTGGAGTGTCCAGTTCCCACTGGACACTGGTGGTGGAGATTAAGTGGCCTGGGGAGGGTCTCTGGAAATCAGAACTTGTGAAATGAAGATTGGACTTGGGGAACAAGGGCAATGCTTATGTTTATAAACCATCTGAGAACAAAAACCTTTTTAAATAAAAAATAAAAAATTGAAAAAACTTTACAAAAAAAATTGCCAATGTATTTCTTTTTAATTTGTGGTTTTAAAATGTTATAAAAGAGGACTATAGTATCTTGGGACATTAAAAGTAAGACATGCACCAAAGTTTTGTTAATAAGGCACAAGAGTAGTGAGTGACAGGCAATTTCAAAACTAAAATGATTACATTTTTTCACATAGTTCTCATAGCTTCACCACTGTCACATTTTCAGAGAAGCACCTAATTTTTAGAGTTCCTGCCAACTTCCTGCATTTTGCTTTATTTCACCTGACAAAACTAGTATTTACCTGAAGTGTTAGGAACAGTTTCACAGTAGAAATTTAGGAAATGTAATGAACAGAGGTTGGTGGCAAAACACTTTATTACTGATTCTTGTCATGTCTTTTCATTATATATTCAGCTTATAAACTTAGAATATTATTGGAATTTATGAATTGAATATGATCTCTAATAAAAATCATAATGCTTAGTAAGTAATATCTCATAAACAAAATTCATTGTATTTTTCAATGAAACACATTCCTTAATTGTGAAAATCCCAAACCTGAATTCAGGTTAAATATCATCAAGTAGTAACATTTTCTTTTAGGTCATTTCCCTGCTTTCTTCAAGTTAACTTCGGGAAACTTTTTGTTACCTGTTATTTCACCTTCCTTTCTCTCTCTCTCCCTATGTATATATAGATACATATATATGTATATATGTGTATGTATATATTCACATATATGTATATATGTGTATATATGTATATATCACAGTCTATATTTGTATAACAACACTGCCAATAATCAGAAATGGGGAAAATGAGAATATATGGTAAATGGTTAGCTAAACTGAAATCATCAACTGTGGATGAGACATATACTGAAAGATACCTTATACCATATGATAATGGAAAACCTGAATTTAGTAAAAACCACAGAAATTGTAATACATTTTATCTGAGTACCTTATCAAACCAAATTGCATTTTGTATGATCACTCAGGCAAAAAACATGCTATTTAACTGTGTTAGATGGGGATATCTCAATGTTCATTGTAAAATGAGTTTGTGGGATATTACAGGTTAAAAGTTGCAGGTTACAAATGTTTCATGGATGAAGATACCTGGAAATGATTGTTTAAATAATTTAATCATTACTGACTGAAGAACTTGTCAGAACATTTTCAAGAACTGTGAAAGTTTGGCCTTTTACCTTACTTGCAAGGTAACAAGTTAGCTTGCTACAGTTTCATGGATGCTAGCAGAAGTCATAAGATCCCAGGGTCAGAGGCAAATGACTTGATTACTTACGGCACAGCAGACAGCATGAACATGTCCCATACAGGCAATGAGAATGGGTCCAGAGAAAGCCAGCACATGCAGTGAGTTGCGTTACAACAGAGGAACCCTGAGTTTAGGAAACTCAAATTTATTATACTGGGCAGTGAGCATTCTTCTTTTTTGCTCCTATCTTCCAAGGCTGTTCACTATACAAATATACTTGAAATGATAATCCAGATTAAAAGACATCCTGTGCCTCCACCTTCAGAACATTCAGACAAGAAAAATCCCATGAAGAATTGCCTCCTAAGAACCCTTTAAAATGCTTATTCGCATTGTGGATCTTACGATGCACCAGGACTTCCCAAATCCAATTTGAATATGAACATTTTGTATCTCTGTGTGTGTAAAACCTCTCTTAATTAGATGTAGAAATCAAGAAAAAAATTGAAATAAATCTTTTTCCATCTCATATGCTGGTTAAGATTTACAATCAACTTGACATTCTCTTACCATTGCATTCTTAACTATTTTAAGGTATGACAGGAAATGGAACTCTTTTGTGAAGTTTAATTAAAATATTTACTTAAGTATAATGACCTATGCTTGAATCCTAGCTCCAACGCTTACTGTTTACATGTAGGGGGAAAAAAAAGGAAAAAATTCTTAGAACTTCAGGTTTTATCTGCAAAAACTTACCTCATGAATTCATTTCTTTGATTAAATGAAATGATACATGTAAATAACTTAATCTTCCTCATATATAGATTTTGTATTATTATATTAAAATATATTCTATAATGCTATGTACTGTATTGTTTTATAAAATATTAAAATTGTAAATAATCATAAAATAAATCTAATATTACATTAATATAGAAGTGTAAAATAAGGGTCAAGTGAAAACTGAGGCACAGGCACATACACGCATAAAACAACATCATTGCAAAGTGACAAATACCAAAGACCAAGCAAATTTTAATTTCCAACAAATGTCAAATAAAAGATATAAGCATCAAAAATAAGGACCAAAAAATCATTTAGTTTTAAATATTTCATATTTATTTTAAAATTATCTATATAGATGTGATCAGAAAGCAAAGTTGTTAACTGGTTAATCATTACTTATAGTCTGGAAGCAAAAATAGGGATATTAATATTCCTCTTGAAAGATGTAAGGACAACCACTACAGAATGAGATTGATGACATTTCCTTCCAGGTCTAAGTAGTTGCATCATAAGCACAAAGCACTGGTCCTTTTTCCCTGTTAACTTATATTCTCAAGAGTGTATGAAAATAATGCCAACAGTCAAGTTTATATTCTTTTTATTTAGTAAGAATTAATATTGTAACTTATAGGAGCCACACTCATGTTTAACATCAGTTGTTTAAAAATGTGTTGAAATAATAATTTATAATTAGAAAAAATACTTTCCCTTTATTAAAATCTAAAAAAAACAGAACAAAATGTTTCAGCCAAATTCCTTTTAAGATACATGGGGCTTAGATTAAAATTGACTTTAATGGGATCAGAATAAGGGCACTTTAATGGGATCAGAATAAGGGCACCCAAGAATAAAATTCAGATTTCATGTGATCATTTACTTGTGTTGTATGCAATCATTTTACTGTAAGTTTCTATTTTTGTATAGTAGTTAATTAATACAAAGATAAGAGGTTTTTTTTTTTTCAATATTTACTGTTGTCTCAGTTTACTTATTCTAATAAATTAGCCGGAGTTAAATATATTTTTTAATGATGCTTTTAAAAAGAAAATCATGTAAAATAATTGGTATGGAAGTTGTGAACTTTTTAAACTACGAAAGCTCAAAAATACTTTGGCAGTGTTGCCTTTGTTAATGAACGTGGCATAAAGATTCTCCAGATGAGATATTAAACTAAAGTGTTTTCTGTAAAGTCAAATATTCTTACCTGTACTCTTTCCAGATGGCCTTCTGTAGGCCATCATTTTTCAGCTGTCCATGAAACAAATGCTAGGCCATCTATTTGTTTGGGAATTACTTTGCCAGAATCATTAAACCCATGTTGAGGGTAGCAATGTGAGGATTCCATAAAAAGTTTGAACTATGTTTGAAGATATTAATAAAATATTTGACTAGGTAAAATGGCTTAAAAAGGAGAGTATCTGTGAATACAGGAAAACAATTTCTCAAACAAGGCTTATTTGTCTGATACATAGCATTAGTTTAGGTAGATGCAACGTCTGTTAATTCTCTACAGGGTCTTGAATATTTTTTTAATAAAGAAAAACAAACATACAATTTTCTGTCAGAATTATCATGTGTGGAGCACTTTTTGTGTACTTTGAAGTAATGTCATAACCAAAACAAGAATAATTAAATTATTTTCAAACATAAAGCAGTGAGAAAAATCTGAAAAAATGATTGCAGTTCTAATGATGTGTGTATTTGGCTATTACAAAAAAAAGTTTTTTACTCAGTATGGATAATAGATCTATTACTCTTAAAAGGCAATTAATTTTTTAGCAAGCACATGGCTTTTGTCTCTAGAGAGAAGGTAGTCAGGTAGTTAGATAACTGGAGACTAAGAATTTCTGAAATGTAATATGGTTTCTATCTCTTTTCTTAAATATCTTTTAGACTATGTATATGTCTATCTATTTATTATCTATCTCTTTGTGTTTATGAGTATAATATATGCTCAACTGCTGTCATTCATCCTTTATTTCAACTTTCTTTTCTTAGAACCTGAGTTAATAAAAGGCTCTGAAATAATTATTTATGTTAAATATCATGAGAAGCTTAATTTTGTCCCTGTGCAATTATTAAAAAAATTAATATGGCAATATTAATCTAGACATGGTTGTGTACCATATCCAAATTCATAAAACAAGTCAGCCTCTTTATTATGAAACTACTTCCTTAATCATCTCCATTTTCTAAATAAACTGGTTGAAGTGAAAAACCAAATGCAGTTGAATACTCTTACACAAGAAAAGTATCCATGTTTTTCACCATCAGTTGCTATTAACTATTACTAGTCAAAGGCAAAAATATGAGAATCTAGAGCAAGGGTCTACCTGGTGTAAGTAAATAGAGTACAGAAATTAACTCGAGGCATAAACTACCAAATCAGAACCTAAATCAAGTTGGTACAAACATATATATTAATTTTTGTAAAATGGAGACTGTACGGTACATCAGTTAGTACCCTGAAATTTCTCACATGTGACTGTGTGTATTCTCCATTCAATTATTCATTCATTGAGAAAAAAAAAATCTGTTGGATACCTATAATTGGTTAGGAACTATGTTAGGCCTTAGTGATACAATGGTGAGCAAAACACTAAACAAATAGGGTACCTGTTTTTATGGATATACTAGTAGGAAAATAGAGAAATTAATATTAAAAAACATAAAAATTCAACCATAAATTGCACAACCATAGAAAAGTAGATGGTTTCGTTAAACCATAAGGCTAAAAAACTTGGTGATGACTTCCTTGAAGAACTGACAAATAAGTTGAGATCTTAAGGATGACTAGGAGGAATAAGACAAAGAAAAGGAAGAGCAGTCCATGAGGGGAGAAAGTGTCCCTGCTCTGTAGTAGGAAGCATCATGGTGCATATGAGAAAGTGAAGCAGTCCATTGTGACCAAAATGGAAGTTGGAGACAGTGGTGGAGATGAGGAGAGAAAGGTGGGTGAGGGGCTCACCATGAAATGGCCTGCACGCTGTGTTTAGGATTTTGGTTTTCTGTCATAAGAGCAAGTAGAAAGTCCTCAAAGGCGTTAATCAAGAACTCAAGTTGTGACATAAACAAATCAATCATATTTTCCTCTGAGAAAGATACATTCCAGAGGCCATATTGGAGGGAGGAGGTTGAGCAAGTCAAAGTTTTGCACAAGTAAGAAAACTCCTGCAGCAGTCCAGGTATGAACTATGTGGTTATGATGGATATGGAGAAATAGAAAAAGGTTTAAAACATATTTGGTGGGTAAAAAGAGAAGATTTGGAGATGGAATGAATAAGACAAACATGGGATGGGGTGAGGGATGACTTCTAGGCTTCTAGTTTTTACGATTAACTGGATGGTGGTGCTAATCTCTGAAATAGAAAACTCTGAGCTAGAATGATTGGGAGGTAATGGGGGAAGATTATGAGTTTAATCTTGGAAGAACTGAACTTGAGGTATCTTTCAAATATCCAAGCGGAACTATCAGAGAGTTAGGCAAATATATAGGTATGGTGTCCAGAGGTGAGGTCTTGATGGAAATTTAAATTTGGATATTATAAATGCTGGAGAGGGTGTGGAGAAAAGGGAACCTTCATACACTGTTGGTGGGAATGTAAATTGATACAGCCACTATGGAGAACAGTATAGAGGTTCTTTAAAAAGCTAAAAATAGAACTACCATATGACCCAACAATCCCACTACTGAGCATATACCCAGAGAAAACCATAATTCAAAAAATCACATGCACCCCAATGTTCACAGCAACATTATGTACAGTAGCCAGGACATGGAAGCAACCTAAATGTCCATCAACAGAAGAATGGATAAAGAAGATGTGGTACATATATACAGTGGAATATTACTCAGCCATAAAAAGGAATGAAATTCGGTCATTTGTAGAGATGTGGATGGACCTAGAGACTGTCATACAGAGTGAAGTAAGTCAGAAAGAGAAAAGCAAATGTATAATAACACATATATGTGGAATCTGGAAAAATGGTATAGATGATCTTATTTGCAAAGCAGAAATAGAGACACAGATGTAGAGAACAAATCTATGGATACTAAGGGGGAAAGGGGTGGGGTGGGAGGAATTGGGAGACTGGGATTGACACATATATATTATTGATACTATATATAAAATGGACAACTGATGGGAACATACTGTATAGCACAGGGGACTCTGCCTAATGCACTGTGGTAACCTAAATGGGAGGGAAGTCCAAAAGGGAGGGGATAGCTGTATGTATATGGCTGATTCTTTTTCTTGTGCAGTGGAGACTAACACAACATTGTAAAACAACCATACTCCAATAAAAATTAAAATAAATAAATAAATTTGGACGTTATCTGTATATAGTTGATAATTAAAGCTGTGAGTAATGATTAGATTCCCAAGAGAGGAAGTATAGGGGAACACGGTGTAGGACTCACTTGAGGAACTCAGACATTGAGAAGAGACAAACTGGAAAAAAGAGATGAATGGACATGATTTAAGAGGTGTAAGAAAACCAGGATAAGAGAGCATTGCATGGACTTCCCTGGTGGTTCAGTGGTTAAGAATCCACCTTCCGATGCAGGGGACGTGGGTTTGATCCCTGGTCGGGGAACTAAAATCTCACATGCCACAGGGCAACTAAGCCCTTGTGCCCCAATGGAAGATCCCATGTGCTGCAACCAAGACCCGACACAGCGAAAAATACATATAATTTTTTTTAAAGAGAATATTACAGAAAGAAGGTAAGTTGGTGAATGTAGTCAGTGTGGTTCAGAGTTAGAATATAACAAGGCATGAGAAATATCCTTAGAATTTAATGACACAGAGATCCTAGTTAACTTAGTGATTCTGAAATAATAGAAAAGTGGAGATGAAAATTAGATACACGAAAGTGATAGTCTGGGTATGTTAATATAAACATTAGGTTCAGAGAATTAATGCATTTACTATATAATATGAAGTATAACAAAGTGGGAAATTTTTCCATCTCATCACCCAAAAAGGGATCCTTTGAATATACTTACTATTTAAAATGGACAATTCTTAAGTATTCTAGGCACATAGTTTTACACGGGAAACAGTGTAGGATGTTAATAAGAACCTTGGCCCTGAAGTTATAACACATTGAGTCCAAGTGAAACTTCATATGGCTAGAAGTATGCATCTTTTGTGAACCTCAGTATCTTCCTGAATAGCAGGGTTTTTTTTGATTTTTGATTTTCAACCTTTTCTTTTTAATTAATTAATTTATTTATTTATTTTTGGCTGTGTTGGGTCTTCGTTTCTGTGCGAGGGCTTTCTCTAGTTGCGGCAAGCAGGGGCCACTCTTCATCGTGGTGTGCGGGCCTCTCACTATTGCGGCCTCTCTTGTTGCAGAGCACAGGCTCCAGTCGCACAGGCTCAGTAGTTGTGGCTCACGGGCCCAGTTGCCCGCAAGCGGGGGCCACTCTTCATCGCGGTGCGCGGGCCTCTCACTATCGCGGCCTCTCTTGTTGCAGAGCACAGGCTCCAGTCGCACAGGCTCAGTAGTTGTGGCTCACGGGCCCAGTTGCCCCGCGGCATGTGGGATCTTCCTAGACCAGGGCTCGAACCCGTGTCCCCTGCATTAGCAGGCAGATTCTCAACCACTGCGCCACCAGGGAAGCCCCTGAATAGCAGGTTTAATGGTAATAATTAACATATCTCAGGATTGTTTTGGAGATTCAGAAACGAAAAGAGATAGAACATATATATGATATAATCTATAAAGTTGTACTGAATAAATTAGATTGATCTGATTGTGTGTAATAATATCCTAAATGGTGTCTCTACCTCTGGTCTTGCTACCCAGTATTACCCCCACTATATACTCCCCTCTGAACTTCTGGTGCTTAATAAAATATATATGTCTTATATATCTGTGTCTCCCTACAGTGCCCAAGGTAATACTTTTCACATAGTATAGCCACAAAGATGTGTTATTTAAATCTCAAAAAATTATGTTAGATAAATTTATTGTTTGTTGTATGTTCAGACATATCTAGAGAGGTTCTGCTTCTCTACTGTCATGTCTTATTGTGTTCATGCAATAATTATTTTTTTCCACTGGCATTTATAAAGTGTAATTAATTGAAGTAAATAGTTACAAAGCAAAACAGTCAGTACTGACAGCTGCATTTTTAAAACCCTGTTGAATCAGTGTCATCTCCACATTTATCTGAAGTCAAAATGCTGACAAACTGTTATTAATACACTTACGTATTCTAACTTTTTTTAAAGTACAATTGTATTTTCTCATCTCTCCTAGCTGCTTTGTTTTCTCCTACTACCTCTACCTTGAGTCAGTTAAGGATGGCCATGTTTCACTCAGCGCTAAAGGATATACACAGACTTAGCTTAATAAATACCAAGTTGAAACCTGACAGGAATCATCTGTGCCCCTCTCCAGATTGATGGGCCCTTTCCAGGAAGCTTTAATGTGCACATAAAATGTCAACTCTCTGAAAATATTTGCAGAAGATTAGTTCCATGGTGATTCAATTTGATAAGAATGGGTATTAAGAACTACCTCAGTGGACTTATTTGTACAAATCTGGCTTATTGGTCATTTCCATAAAGATCACTGAAGTGTAGATGATAAACTAGCAGGAGGAATAGCTCTCGAACCACCAGCCCCCAACCATCCCGACCTGCCAGCCTTCTGGTAGCTGAATATTTTCAGTTTGCTTAATACATATCTCTGTTACATTTATGACCCAGGATTCAAACATGCAGCTATCACTGCTGACCTCTGGGTCTCGAATTATAGCACCTGAATTCCAATTGTCTTCATCATATTTTATTTGTTTTTAAATGAGAGACCTGTACTATTATTTGTCATCTTAAAACTTATAAGCTGGAGGGAAATGTCAAAGTAGAAAATATTTTTGCCTATGAATGGTGGAATCCTGGATATGTTTCTGCTTTGTTTCATTATTTTGTTAAATTTTCTTTTCTTTTCAAATTCACTGGTCATCAGGAAAAAAAATATAAAGTGAAACATATTTAAAATGATGAATGAATACTAATATATCAGCCAAACAGGTCATTTAAAATACCCAGAAATAATAAAACAAGGAATTCTCTCCAACCTAGAAAAGATCCACTGTCATTTTAGTTGAGACTATGAGTGTCATCAAACTATCAATCTTAACATATGAGAAAAAGTGTTAAGCAAGCAGACACATAAAGAATGTTTACACGTAAAGACACGTAAAGAATATTTATCACAGTGTAGTAGCTTTTACGAAGAGGATCCAAGGATCAAAGAGTAGCTTTTCAAATAACACTTAATGATTATTTTGTGAAGTTTTTGTTAACTGTTTGTTTTCACCTTCTAAAGTCTTTGGAAAGAGGCTCACATTTTGTCCATTTTGCCCTTTTTCACCTCCTTATTTCTTCCCTTTGTGCTTAAAAAGACTAGCTCATATTCTTAAGACATTTACTTTTTTTTTGCAACACTATTCTCTTCAAATGTTTTCCTACTTAAATGCTAAGGAAGACATTGAAATAGATTCTACAAAATCAGATAAACTGAACTACAAAATGAAGCCTTTAGTATGTCAGTATCTAAAATAAGTTAGAAAATTGATTTTTAATACTAAACTTAAAAAGGGATACGATTAACGTTTACACAGACCTGACGGGAATGAGTACTGTGATGACGATCTTAGGTGAAAATATCACAAAGCCATATATCCACATACCTGTGCCGCTGAAAGCTACGTAAAAGGACAAACCCTGTTTTTAATTCGTGTTTACTCATTATCTTCCTAAGTATATACAGTAGAGTTAGTGCCCGAGTGTTTTGGGGTTTCTCTACTAAATTTCTTACAAGAGGCCGGCGAAGTCCAACTTTTTCCAAGTGGTACTTACATAACAGCCTTAATGCTTGCCCTGACCCTCTGACCACCCTCACTGTTGCAGGGAAGAGCCATTGTTGTTTCACGCTGCACTGTCCACCTCTGGGCACTGCTGCTGCTGCTGGTATTCGTGGTGCGATGCCATCTCTCTCTCAGTACCACCAACACTTCAACTAGGTTCATGTATGCCCTTCCGCGGTGTTCCACACCTCAGTGTACTAGGCACATATCTGGTACATTGAAGCCAGAAGCTAATGATTATTTATCTTTTCTTTTATACTTTGGTAAAGGTACTTTTACCCCTCACCCCAATTCTACCAAATTTTTGGTAAATCCACTGTTGTAGATTTAAATTACGGATTACTTTTTTCTTCCTAGTAATTACACATGAGTTCATGAGGTGGGCTGGTGAAGGATTCGAGAGACAAACCACATAGCACTAAAATCATTTCTTCTCTCTAAGCCCTAACACTCTTATGGAGTCAAGTTTAATCCCGTCAAATTCATCTTTACTTAAAACATTAATAAAACACTTTGTGCCAAACACTATCCTAAATACGTTGTAACGTTAACCTATTTAATTCTTATTCCAAATCTAAGAATCAGGTACTCTTATTAGCCACATTTCACAGATGAGAAAACCGCAGCAGAGAAAGGTTAACGTGTTCAAGGTAACACAACGAATAAAAGAAAGATTCAAGCTTCAGACTCAGGCATGCTGGCTCCAGCTCTGTGCTCTTAACTGCTCCATATTAAGGGAGGCTGCCTCTCTCTTCACGGAAAGCAACTCAGTATCCCATGTAAATATACACCCGGTAAACCTGATATACATTCCAGGTTAGTCTGAAACTGCAGCCCCCTACAGAGACATCATGCCCTTGAATTGGCTTCAGTCATGCGAAATTGACCACATATATTCATCAATGCTTATCTTTCTGTTTCAAAGCTTAGGTAATTGCTCAGATGCATATTATCATCTTTTTCCTTTTATTTCTGAACATTCCTCTCCTCTTTTTTTTTTTTCTTGCGGTACGCGGGCCTCTCACCATTGTGACCTCTCCCGTTGCGGAGCACAGGCTCCGGATGCACAGGCCCAGCGGCCATGGCCCACGGGCCCAGCCGCTCCGCGGCACGCGGGATCCCCCCGGACCGGGGCACGAACCCCTGTCCCCTGCACCAGCAGGCGGACTCCCAGCTACTGCGCGACCAGGGAAGCCCAACTTTCCTCTTCTAATTGTCTTATCTTGTTTTTGTTCAATGCTAGGAAGGTAGCATAGAATAGAATTTAAGAACATGGATTTTGCAGCCAGGCTATCTGAGTATGAATCCAGACTACAACTTTTTGTGTGACCTTAGGCAATTTACTTACCCATTTGGTGGCTCAGTTTTCCCATATGTAACATACGAATAATAATAGAACTTACATTTTAGGGTTAATATGTTAATTAAATTATTTTAAAGTGTGTAAAACACCCAAACAGTCCCTAGCATGTGGTAAGCATTAGGTCAGTGTATGCGCTGTATAAAATTTGTATAGCCTGCTACCGTTTTTTATGCTGTTAGATTGATCTTTGCTAATTATTGAACAATTATTATTCATACTTTTTTGTAATTCTAGAGGTGCACAGTTTATTCTATATGTCTCATAAGTATAATAAAACAACAACAAACTACCTATTAAACCCGTTTACTCATACATTGTTGAGAAGAAGCCAGTTAAAAGGTAAAGACTTAAAAACTGGAATATAACACAATTTTTTCTGGGTTGGTGATAGCTCTAATTCTGTGTAATTCCACCCAGACTTTAGATGTCTTTCTAATTGTATGGGAAGCACACCACTAAATTACAAATATTTCTGAGAGTAAAATACCAATGAGATATTGGAAATTTTGATGGACTTTTTAAACTTTTTGGCTAATGCACACATAGACAAAGAATCTAACATATTTAAATATTCCAAAGAAAATAGCTCATGGCTCATATTTCCATGCATTTTAGCCACTTAACGTGTAATTGGTTGACTTTTGAAATGACAGGCCAAATCATTTATACTTTTTTCATAGCATATGTAAACATTGGTATAGAACATTTAATTCCTCATGGAGATATTATTGAGTGGTATTTTAAAACTCTGATAAAGTAATAGGATTTGATCACATGTTATTACTAATATGCTCACAAATTGAGGTCAAATGTAAGGTGATTAGTCAAGTTATAGATAATATTGTTATAATCCTGTGCTATTTAGAAATGTCAACTGAGCAGTAACTTAAAAAAATTGACACTCCATTTTCTTATCTTTCTTTTAAATGTCATACCAAAGAGCAAAATAGATGTGGGCCAGAGGGTATTTTGAGTTGTTTTCAGACTGAGGTTTTTATATACTGAAGTCAGTATGTATTTTGGCCTCATTTATGTGATAACATATCACCTTATTTCAAAGAAACTTAGAATGCAAACAAGTTGAAACAGAGCATAAGAGAGAATGATCTAAAGATGCTGGCAGTGAAAATGATGAGAGAGCTTAATGCTTCCAATACTGGTTCCTAGGCCACTCAAGCTCCTATGTCAGTTCTCCAATGTACATTCAACTGGGTAGACTGGTAGAAACCATTGTCCTTGGTATGTCCTTTATTTTTTCATATTATTCAACACTTTCAGATTCAGGTTTCAGATTCAGATTCTGGCTCTGGGAGTTCCTGACATACATTTACCGGATTTCCATGAGTAATGGAACTCCCTTTATTCATGAAACATATATTTATTGAAATGTTAGTAGCTGTGCTGGGTTCTCAGATAGTCCCTACTATAGAAATGCTTATAGATCACTGAGGAATATATACAATTCACAGTCACAGTCACTGTAATAACTTCATGTCAGAAATATCTACAAGATGTGATGGAAGCTCATGGGAGTGGTTCCCAATTCAGAGGGGCACTTAGAGAAGGAATCTGGAGGAAGGAGAGACAACTCACCTGAGGTCTGAAGTACTGACAAGAGTTAGTTGAGAGTCTGAAGAGTGTAGTATCAACAAACACACGCCTTGGAGCAATTGAATCTCAGTTCTACCAAAATAGGTTATGTAAACTTGGCAGGGAAACCATACAGAGTTGTGCAAGGTGTCCATTATACCATGGTCTTTGGTCGAGGGAACAAGTCATGATGAAAACCAACCAAAGCTCTAGTTACTAACCCATAGGCCATGGAAAGACCTGTGACTGCTTAGAGAGGACACATTTTCTAATTCACAGGGACACTAGGGGCTAAAGACAGATCCAATGTTGGTTTAGTGACTTAATTTCATTAGCCCTCCATTATCTAAAATGTAGGTTATAATGGTAACTATTACATTACATAGTGTCATGAAGATTATATGAAAAAATTCCTATAATTTGCTTTGTAGCTAGGAACAGCACAATAAATGGTATTGTCATCGCTAGAAAAGATGAAAATGGGAAGATAAACATGGATAAAAGTGGTTTCCAACACCAATATCCTTCCACGTTGAAGTCTTACAATATGAAAAAGAAAAAAAAAGATAAAATATTCTGAGATATGGGACAATCACAAACATGAACTATATCTGACACCTTGAATTTAGAATCAGTTACTTTACACTAGATGAACATTTTTCTTTACTTCTCTATTTCTTCTTTTTACCTTCTATCCACATTTTATTTCTTCGTCTCACTTTCTATTTCTTCTCCTTTTCCCTTTATATCCAGTCTACGACAGTGATCTACCAGTCTTGCTCACGAATGTTGCTAGCAGCAACTAAAAAGCGTCAAAACACCCAAACATCCACATGGCTAGCCACTGAACTTTTTTTTATACATGGCCTTGAAACTGCTAATAGATAAATACATTAACTTCCATTTTAATTTTTCAAAACAAGGTAGAGAGAGTGATATTTTAAATATCATACACTTTGCTTCTGCTGATTATGTTTCTTCCTCCTGAGCTACTCAGACCAGTACCAGTGCCAAGGAGATGACTCTTTTTGATTAGAAAATAAATGGAAATTGAAGATCTGTCACAATGTATCCAGGAGAATTGAACAAAGCAAAATAATTCTTCAACTCTGGGATGAAAGGATGAGCTCCCTCTGTGATCATCACTTCCTAGGATTGAAGAGTTCATGGCTGTATGTATGGTTTGAAATTAAAATGAGTTTAAAAGTGTGAAAGAATTTTTTTTTTTCTGTTTATCTCCCGGAGAGAAAAAAAACTAAAAGGAACATAACAGTGGGATATTTATATTACTGTGCAGCATAACTCACTAGTGATAGATTAAGTAAGCAAATAACAGTGGTTATTAATAATTTCTTATATCATTATGTTACTCAGAAGTCCATAAAATTAAAACAGAGAAATTATCATGATTTTAGTCTATATATTTTGATCTTTAGTTTTCTGTTTTATCATTATTATATTCATGCTCTTGAGTGTATATGAATACTTCCTAAATATATTATTAGAGACTATGACAAATGGCTCATTTATGTAGAATGTTAAATAAAAATAACAGGGAATTTGGAAACATCTTCATAGTAAATTAAATGGTGAGTGGAAAAAAGTATATCTTTTAGGGAACTTCTAAAAATTTTATTCTAAGATACAAAAACAAAGTACTATTCATCAAAAACATATTATGTCATGGTGGAAGATTACACATATCTCCTGCAAGTTTCTGCAATGGAAAATATGAATTGGTAAGAAACATATTAGCAGCATGGGAATTCAGATAGTAAATTATATCTTTATTTTACAACAGTGAAAACTTCTCATCAAATTGAAAATTAAATTAGAAATTATTATCAAAAATAGAACACAAGTCCTTACTTTTGGTATGTAACTTTCTTACTCACCTTCAGTCAGTCATTCAGTGTTTCAGTCATGATCTTTTAAGGCTATATTTCAAATCAGCATTTATCCAAAAATAATGTTGTACCAATTATTTTATCTCATTTCTCAACTCCAATACTTTTTCTTCCCTTCCCGCATTTTCCCTTACAAATTTATATAAGGATTGTTAGTTAATTTTACATTGAGCCTTTAGGTTGTATGATATTCAGGTGGGATTGTGACTAAACAAGAAGAGGAAGAACACGGATACTGTGACTGGGACCAAGAGATGAAAATCATGATCCTTGAGAATTTACATGTACCCTTTCTGGGGAGAGGGTGAGAGAGACAATTTGCACCAAGGAGAATTACATTTTGTTAAGTGGAAGCATATTGTTTGTATTTGTCATAACATATTTATAGGACGATGTACTCCAACAATGAGTAGCCAAAAGAATGTACTGGTTATTTGACAATTTTCTCTCAGCTCCAAATAGAAGGTAATAGAAGGAGATTGGAAAGAGGAAAAGGACGTACTTCCAACTCTTTGCTTGCTATCCTTGATAGTATTGCCCAGCGGTAGCTGTTTCTTCCAACAGCTGCAGGTGGTTCTCCTCAGCTTCTTTTGACACTTTTGGAAAGAGTCTCGTCATTCTTCCTTAGTAGGACGAGCCACACACAAATTACATTTTGTGTAAGTTCTAGATCATTGGTGCCCTTGCTCAGAGATTCTTGATCTGACAATCTAACCTCTTCCTTTTGTTCTCCCAGTCCTGCTTTTTTGCAGTTATTATCTCTGGGTTATTTGTGTGCTCTCTTTTTTGCTCAGACAGCCTTCCAACTGCTTTATAACAAATTCTCTATATTAAATATCTTTTGTTGAAATACCTGGTGTGGTTTCTGTTTTTCTGTTGGATCTGAATCAATAGAAATACTGAAACAAATAGGATAAATTAGGAATTTGGGATTAACAGATACACACTACTGTATAGAAAATATATAAACAACAAGGACTTACTGTATGGCACAGGGAACTATATTCAATATATACATTCTTTTTCAGATTATTTTCCATTATAGGTTATCACAAGACAACTGAATCACTTAGCTGTACACCTGAAACATTGTAAATCAACTATACTTGAATTTTAAAATATTAAAAAAAATTTAAAGTGGTATGTACACTTTAAAAGTGTACATAGTTTATGTTAGCCCCTTTACCAGTATAATTTGTTTTACTACCCTTTATTTTTCTATCTGTATCTACTTTGATTTATACATTTGTACATTTAATAATGCAACTCTCATTAAATCTTTTTGGGGTGATAATTTAATATATAAATACATACAAGAATAGCATCCTCAGTATCTCAAAAGAACTAATGAAGTGAGTCCATTCATATCAGAAGAAGGTGGAGGTCTTGTACAGGGTTGTTATGTTTGTCACTAGTGAGAATACTCATTATGCCTCATTAAAATTACAGCTCTTGTGGGCTTTTAGTGGTCAGGTAAATAAACTCTCTCCAGCTCCTGAAACTGGAATAGCTCTGTAACTGAATTCATTACCCTCTTCTTCCCTAAGTCACCCCTATCTTACACCATCCATAATGGGTTTTCTCTACTAAACAATATAACTCCAGTATTTTCAAACAATTTTAATCTCTCAATTTGATTACTGTTACCCACCTTTTTCTTCAAATATTGTATCCAATACATCAACCTTGTGTATTTCTATTTTTATACCTATTTGTTCATATTTATTTTAATTTAACAAAGAATTATATGTAACCTATATGTAGCCTTAAATATTTCTTTTTAAAATACAAGTTTTTTTCTGTTTTAGAACTTTTACTGTCTTAAATTAGAGTCTTCCCATGGTTGCCCAATGCATATATACATTGCTACAAGATTAATCCTTAAAATTAAAAACAAAAAGTTTGCTTTCTATTTTTAAACTTTGGATATTTCAGTTTTGTCTATTATTTAATACCTGACACTTTCAGCCCACTTCTAAAGTTTTCCAAAATCAGACCTGACTCTAAAAAGACAACAATAACTGCTTTTCCCAAGCCAAACCTACTTCTGTAGCCTAACCTTTCTTATCTCTTAGTCCTCACTCCTAACAAAAAAGAATATGTTCTCCAGGTTTGGGGACTCTTTCTTCTTCCATTATCTATAATAAAGCAATACATTTTCTCAAAGACAATCTAAATTCTCACTTTCTGTAGCATCCTTTACCAAAATCCATCAGTCACCATAATGATCCTATAGGATTTATTTTCTTTTTTTTTTTTTTTTTTTTTTTTTTGTGGTATGCGGGCCTCCGTCTGTTGTGGTCTCTCCCGTTGCGGAGCACAGGCTCCGGACGCGCAGGCTCAGCGGCCATGGCTCACGGACCCATCCGCTCCGCGGCATGTGGGATCCTCCCAGACCGGGGCGCGAGCCCGATTCCCCTGCATCGGCAGGTGGACGCGCAACCACTAGGATTTATTTTCTTTATTATGCATTTGATTACTTAATTACATGTGGCTTTGTCATTTTTCCACTTAACTTTATCTTCAGTTTCTCATCTCTCTACCTTGGTGGAAGCACCTAAATGGAATTTTTGGAGGTAATTATTTTTTACATTTACATATCCTCTCAGTGATTAGTAAAATACTCTATGTATAAATTGTTCCTAGTAAATATTATTTGCAAACTGTTCTTATATGTTTCTAATGTATTTACTACTAACAACATTTGACAACAACTTAATCAATTTTGTTCAGGTGTTCTTTAATTGTAATTGTTTGGAACGGACAGTCAAATGTTTGGAAATAATTTTTTTTTAATCAAATTATCAAATGAAAATTCGCAGTAAGTGGTCTTCCAAATGTGCTTTTGGGCAAAAAAAAAATTACCATATGGTTCTAACAACAACAAAATCCAATTCCAGACAATTTTGTGTGCCTAACAGATTGGAGTTTTGTCACAAATATGTTGGTTACCTAATGAATTCATTAGAGTGTGATTAACTTCTGGATTGTAGCAAATCTGTTTATGTATGAAATTATGGTTTGGAATGATCTTCACTCGTTGGCTTGTGAATAAAATAATTTGGTTTGTATACAGAAAATTCAACATGCATATGGCATGAATGCCACTTGTAAAAATATAATTCATAGGAAATGGATAGTGTGAATTCATGGTGACTTTGTAAGTTGGCTGACAACTTATTTTGTGACATATGCCCAGAAGGAATGCTTTATGTAGCTCATAAAAGAGGGTTTTAAATCCTAAATCTTATTTTCTCCATCGATTGCAATCAAAAGGATATGAAGCTATCTTTTTTGATATCTTTACAATTAGTTGAAATTATATAGGTGAAGGAATGAAGGATTTCTCAAGAAAAATTCTTTATATTAATAATTTCAAATAATTGTGAAGAAGACTTTTGAAACAGTTTTTGATTAATCTATGTTTTTACATGTAGAATATTTGTAATGTCTGCATTATGTGAACTTTAGGAAGTAATTATGAAATTAAGAAAGATCTTCAGTGCGTTGAAATGTGTGAATAATTAGGTAAGACAAGGAAGGCTTTGAACTAAATGTTTACTATGACTTTTTTCTTTTAGCAACGATTTTCTTTAGTTTCACCCATAAATGTCATTTTGGTTAGTTAATTAGAAACTACATATTTGTAAAGACTTCGATATCTGGGACTATAAAAGAAAAACAGTCCTAAAAAATTCCCCTGACAGAACATATTTTAAAATGTTTGAATTGATATTTAGCTTTTAAACTAATTATAAATCAATAATAAACATAGTATATGAATTACTGAATTTTCTAACACAGGAACTTTATTTCACCTTAAAATGTTACGTGTTGCCCACCAGCCACTATATAGCTTGAACATAATCTTTGTTCCTTCATGCTCTTGTTTCTTCTTTTCTATTAGTATTGACAGTGAAGTGATCCAAGATATTATACACTTTCGTAAGAAAGATGTGACAAAGCAAAAGTACTTCAACCCATTTTCATATAAAAGAATGAAATAAATTTCAGTGCTTTGTTCTTACCCTCCTCATCCTAAACCCTGCCAACCAGCAAGACCAGGAAGAGCTAGAAGTAAATAATTTGTCAAACGGTAATTGAGTGCTTATTATGTGCCAAAAAAACTCCTAAATTTTAAAATGGAAAAGTACAGTGAATGTTTACCTGCATAGTTTCCAAAGGCAGTAAATAATGTTGCCTCTTCAGACTTGACATCTTTCCTGGTATGTTACCAATAGTGTTAACTACTAAAAAGGACTATACTCCATATCTAGTGTTAAGTCAGAGAACTGCACAATGACTTTGACAAAAATGCAATGCCTGTTATCATGGAGTGAGTTATAATATTTCTGAAATAATTTAATTTTAAATATTAAATATCATTAGCATATAATTTCTATTCCTTATTCCATTTACTGAATAGCATTTAAATTGGTGGATTCAGAATTTTGTTGGAAATTTTGGATAAAGTATACCTGAGTGTACTCAGAAATAATACCAGATATATGACATGAAAAACAGGAAGGGGTCCATTAGTCTGAAAGTTTATGAGAATGATTGTGTCTTTAAAAAGTTTTTTTTAATTTCAATTTTTTGGAGCAGTTTTATGTTCACAGCAAAATTAAGAGGAAGGTACAGAGATTTTCCATAGACCCCCATGGCCCCACGTATGCATAGCTCCCCCCATTATAAACATCTCCCAACAGAGGGGTACATATGTTAAAACTGATGAACCTACGTTGACACATCATTAGCACTCAGAGTCATAGTTTACATTAAGGTTCACTCAGCGTCATACAGTTTATGGGTCTGTACAAATATATAATGACACATATTTATCATTATAGTATCATACTGACTACTTTTACTGCCCTCAACTCCTCTGTGTTTCATCTATTTGTCCCTCCCACCTCCTCACCCCAACCCTGGCAACCACTGATCTTTTTACTGTTGCCATAGTTTTGCCTTTTCTAGAATGTCATATAATTGGAATCATACAGTATGTAGCCTTTACATGTTGGCTTCTTTCACTTAGTAATAGGCATTTAAGCTTCCTCCATCTCTTTTAGTATTTGTTATTTCATATGCAATATTCAAGGGAGGGCAAATTTTTCACTGAAAATTTTAAAAGAACAAAATAGAACAATCTACACATGTATTCGTAAATTCTGATGGTGCAAAGGTGATCATGGTGATGGGAAAATTATGCTAAACTTAATATGGATCTTTGAGTCATAGGCTCTCCTTTGCCCTGGGTATCTAAAAGGCACGTTTCATGAGCAAGATGGAATTCTCCGGCAGATTGCTTTCAGACTTCATCTGCACTACAGGTCTTCTAGGTCTCCAAGCTTCTGCCCTTTGACCTGGAGCTGGAAGATCAGCTCTCCTGAGTCTTCAGCCTGCAGAGTTTGGACTAGTCAGCCTCCAAAATCACATGAGTCAATTCCTTATAATAAATATATTTCTAAATATACACACATCTTATTAGTTCCATTTCTCTGGACAACCCTAATACACCTACCTTCTCATGAATACACATTCCAAACCTGGGGTCTATCTATCTATCTATCATCTATGTGTATTTGCATATATATGAACATATATATATATATATGTTGTGTGTGTGTGTGTGTGTGTGTGTGACTAGAGATAGAGATATTGATATAGATATAGCGAGGATTCTTTGAACAACCCTGCCTCTAGCAGTCTGGGGGATTTCAGGCCTTTTCCATGTGACAATGCTTTGTCATCTACAAATACTTGGAATTTGTAAATTGTCACAAAGAAAGCCTGATAGAACCAGGCTTAAGCCATTTCATTCCCATGAGGCAATTTAAGTCAGTTATAACAAGGAAATGGAATGAAAGCACACAACGTTCCTTTGTCTTTGTTTCCCACATTATGTCATGAGAAATTCTTTCATGCCTGCCACATTGTGATATCTCTGATGGTGAATAGAGAAGCCAGTCCCTTAGTGATGCAAATGAGAATGGAAAAGTTGTAATTAGATGTCATCACAGTCAATCATCTTAGACATAAAGGAGGGAGGGAGGTTATCTCAAGGGGGAGAAGCAAGGTGTCCAGATTGTGTCCATGGAAACACAACCTCTTTGTCTACCCCTCCTCAAACATAGGGTCTGTAATCTAGTGTCAGTAACCAAAACCGTCAAGGAAAAAAACTTCATCATTAGAAGACAAGGAAACAAGGGTCAGTTGTTGTATTTATTATCCCATGTTAGCTTTGGTAGGAGGAAAAGAAAGCACCTTGGTAAAAATTGGTGCCTCTGACTGATCTGCCTCTTAGCTTTCTGATGTCTCAGAGTTACAACTGGCAAAAGAAACAAATTTTTTAGTAGAAACCTTGACAAATTAAAAGATGACTTCCCTAATATTGGCCAAAAGTCTCTTAAAACAATCAGTTTATCCTAATTCTAAAGATAAAATTTGTGACTTTAAGGGATTAAATAACTTGTCCAAAGTCACCCAGCATCCCAAGGACCATACTGAGAACATTTAATTTCTGAAGAAGTCTGATTCCAAATCTCAGGCCTTCTGACTGGAGCACACTTATCACTCAACCACTCTCTATTTCTCCCTGCTGGAGTGTAAGTGCCATGGGGCAGACAGTGTTATATGTTTTGCTCACTGCCACATTTCCACCACCTAGGATAGTATTTGACACATAACAGGCACTCAATAAATATCTGTTAGGAGGATATATATTCAGTGCAATTTGAAATCGCTCACAAATATTTTTCATTGTGTGTGTACATATGTCTATATACACACACACATATATATGAACATATATGAGAAACACTATTCAAGCTAATAAATAGAATATTCTCTGTATCTTTTGGTTTTCTAATCTGTCTCATTCATATTTTTCACTGGTAAATTGGCTAAGCAAGCAAACAAAAGTAATTGTTATTTTAAACAAAATGATATATTTTGTAAAGTTCATGATCAATTCAGGACTTGAATTCCTCCTCTGATATCAGTCTTGGCCACAGGTCACTGAGCAGACCAAACTTGAAAAGAATGTCATTTACTTTGGTCAAAACTTAGGACTTAAGTATGTAAATATTTAATGTAAGACTTTATTGATATTACAATACTTGAGATAACTTCTTGGTGTTCCAAATGAAGTCAATGACATGTGATATTTGCTGCTAGAAAGGTAAAAATAAAATAAATTAATTAAGATAATGATAATTTGAAATCCTAAAGTATCTTTCTTTCTAATCCACTAGTAGAAATATTTTTCAGTATGTACATTCAGTTATAGAAGGCCATTTTATTCCAATATTAAAGCATTTTGTCTCTGCAAAAGAATGACATTTTGGTTTAAGAACATTATTAAACCTTGGGTCTATGTTTAAATGTCAACCTTGAAACGTATTGCATTTCAGAAAAATCAATAAGGTTTCAATTTCCTTTTGGTAAATATATCTTTCATTGGAAGAAAAGTAAGAAACTGTCAGTGGAGCTAATCTCTTGTGGTCACTAACATACTATTTCCTCTAATTTACATAGAGTGGTATAAAAAGAACACTTTCCGTTGGTCGGCGTCATTGTTTTTCATTTGTGTATGTGTGTTTCCAAATTCTTGAAAAATCAAACAATTCCAGTCTGTTTTTTCTTAATGGTTAGAGTATCAGTCCATTTTCTATTTATTCATTTGTTTTTATTTATTTATTTATTTTACTTACTTACGTCACACAAAATCTGATATTCTGAACCAAAATGATATATCACCTACATTTATGAAAGTTTATTTTCTAATTATTTTATCATTTGGAAAAATATGACATTGTTTCCTTTCTTTGTATAGTATGTGGGTTGGGGGGTGGCACCCAGGAAGATTTCTTTTTTTCTTTTCAGTTAAACAACACTGTTGTATGACTTCAGCCTTTTCCAAAGGCAAAGAAATGTCAGCCTGTGTGTGGCTCAAGAGAGAAAGAGTTCAGGGAACTGTTTCTTCTGATAAACCCGCAGTTGACTTTCACGGTCTATTTCGAAGAAATGGGTCAGATTGGTGAAATGTCATTTTCGTTATTTGTCTTTTGCAGTTTGTAAGCTTGGAATGCTGCAGAGGTTTAAGAGCCAAGAGCAATGCTGGCATGATCATAAGGTCACTGGTACCTTAACATATGTCAGAAACAGGATGGTGGTTCTCAAAACACATAAGTTCAGAGAAAAAAATATCAGAAAGTTTGTGTGCCAAGTTTTTAATGGCAATAATTATGTGAAATTATGCTACTAACCTAAATCGTGTTCATTTGATGATGAGCTCCTGAGATCCTCTCAAAATATGGAGCAGCTGTTTAAACAGCAGATGTATCCTACATATTAACTATACATTAAAGATTGTCAACAGTCGTTCTTGCTGGAGAGTGTTGAGGGCTACTAAGGATTTGGAAATGAAGCAGACGGCTAGCAACTCTGCCCCAAACACAGACATTTACCATTTTAACTATTTTATATTCTGAGATATGGCCATAACATTTTATTAGGAACATTATTAAACTGCCTTATATTAAGTTTTTAGAGCTTGTCATTTTCCAGCAAGTCTATTTAACTACCACCACCATTGTCATCATGACTAATTATTCTATTTCCTTGGACTTTTTCCAAGGTCTTTAGCCATCGTGTATTCTTTAATCTTTACCATAACTCTATGAAGTAGGTGCTCTAATTATTCTCATTTTATATATGAGGAAATGGAGGCACAGAGAAGCTAAGTCACTTGCTCAGGATCCAACAGCTAAGTATAAAAGCAAGACTTGATCTTAGGAATTCTTGTTCCAGTGACAAACCTGCTTCTAATTATGAAAATAAGTATACATTAATTGAAAAACGTGTTAGTCTTTTCGGGCTGCCACACAAAATATCACAAACTCAATGGTTTAAACAACAGAAATTTATTTTCTCATAGTTCTAGAGGATGGAAGTCTAAGCTCAGGGAGTCGGCATGATCTGGTCGGTTTCTGGTGAACCTGTCTCCTCAGGTGGCAGACGGCACCATCTCTCTTGCATCCTCTCTGGGCACGTAGAGAGAGATCTCTCAAATCTCTTCCTCTTCTTATAAGGACATCAGTTCTATCAGATTAAGGACCCACCCTTATAAGTTTTTTAATCCTTATTACCTCCATAAAGGTCTTATCTCCAAATACCATCACATTGGTGCTTAGGGATTCAACATACAAATTTTGGAGGGACACAGTTTAGTCCATGACACAAAGTATACAAACTTAATATTCAATAGTATCCAAAAATGGCTCTAGAAATCTAAACATTACTTTACATTGGTTTGACTTATTTTATTTCCAACCAGATTAAAAATATCTTATTATTATACGATCTTATCTTATTCTGTCTCCATTAATACAGAAATTGAAAAAACAAACAAACAAAACACTATGGTGACCTTTCTAGGCTGAAAAGAGGTCTATAGCCTTTTTGAATAGGCAATGCCTAGACTCTATTTTAAAATGTAAACAGTTCATGAACTAGGTTTTAAAGTATAAACATGAGAGTGGGTATTCAAGAAGGCAGAGGAAGGACTGAGAAGATGAAGCATTTTCTAGACTCATCTTTTTCAATATATTTCACTTATCAATAATTATACCTGATTATAAAAATTTTAAAGGTAAGATTTACCGCCAGCTGAATAGGTTCTGATACAGAATAGCTGCATTAGGAACTGCTGCTTCATTTCTGACATAATATATGTACTGTTGGAGAAAAGGTAAAACAAATTGTAATATTGGTTTCCCTACGAATTCCAAAATGATGAAAAATAGGGACAAAATGTGACTTCAGCTGAAAGCCATGTACAGGAAATGGAATTTGATATGGAACCTTGCTTCTCAAAGTGTGGTCCAGGGATGGGCAGCATCAACATCACCCGGATGTTGGAGACAGTACCTCAGGCCCAACTCCAGGCCTACTAAATCAGAATCTTCATTTTCTCAAGATCCTCTGGTGAATTGCGTGAATGTTATTGCATAAGAAACACTAATATAAGGAATGTGTTCATATGGTGATGAAAACATTTGGTGAATAGGCACAATTCTTATATTTGTATCTGATTCTGTTCAATTACTATGATCTAATTTTTAGAGATTATATGAGAATTATGTAATGGCTCTTCTATTTATTTTTGTTAGGATGATCAAAGGGATCATAAGGAAAATGGCTTAGAAAAGTTGAAATGAACTATAAAGGATACATTCTAATTATCTTTACATAGACTCTATTGCTTTCATTTAAACTTGGAATTTTGCTTTAAATATTAATAATAACACATCTGATTTGGAGACAAATTAATCAAGATGAAGTAAATATTCTTTTTTTTTTTTGCTGTACGCGAGCCTCTCACCGCCGCGGCCTCTCCCGCCGCGGAGCACCGGACGCACAGGCCCGGCAGCCATGGCCCACGGGCCCAGCCGCTCCGCGGCACGCGGGATCCTCCCGGACTGGGGCATGAACCCGCGTCCCCTGCATCGGCAGGCGGACTCTCAACCACTGTGCCACCAGGGAAGCCCAGGAGATGAAGTAAATATTGAGAAAATCTTTAAAAAAGGATTCTTAATCAGTCCATTAATTAATAATTCTAAAACTGTTCTACAAATGAAAGTGGACTAGTGTAGAAGTCAGAAACGAGCAGATTGATATAAAAATGGAGTATTTGCAACCATAAAAAGAAACAAAATTGAGTTATTTGTAGTGAGGTGGATGGACCTAGAATCTGCCATACAGAGTGAAGTAAGTCAGAAAGAGAAAAACAAATACCATAGGCTAACACATATATATGGAATCTAAAAAAAAAAAAGAATGGTTCTGAAGAACCTAGGGGCAGGACAGGAAGAAAGATGTAAACGTAGAGAATGGACTTGAGGACCCAGGGAGGGGGAAGGGTAAGCTGGGACGAAGTGAGAGAGTGGCATGGACATATATACACTACCAAATGTAAAATAGGTAGCTAGTGAGAAGCAGCCACATAGCACAGGGAGATCAGCTCAGTGCTTTGTGACCACCTAGAGGGGTGGGATAGGGAGGGTGGGAGGGAGACGTAAGAGGGAGGGGATATGGGGATATATGTATACGTATACCTGATTCACTTTGTTGTATAGCAGAAACTAACACAACAATGTAAAGCAATTATACTCCAATAAAGATGTTAAAAAAAAATGGAGTATTTGATCAAAATTGATCATGGTAAACTCTAAGTTCCTTGAGGGCAAAGATTCTCCAGAATATATATATTTTTAATTCCCATTGCTTACCACAGTTCCTGGCTCATAAATGGTGAAAATAACATTTGACAAAATAATTAATACAATTAATTATATTCTTAAAATTGATTATTTTTATAATTAATACAATTAATTATAAAATTGATATTATTATAAAATATTAATAATTAAACTTTTTTTTTTTTTCCGGTACGCAGGCCTCTCACTGTTGTGGCCTCTCCCGTTGCGGAGCACAGGCTCCGGACGCACAGGCTCAGCGGCCATGGCTCACGGGCCTAGCAGCTCCGCGGCAAGTGGGATCTTCCCAGACTGGGGCACGAACCCGTGTCCCCTGCATCAGCAGGCGGACTTTCAACCACTGTGCCACCAGGGAAGCCCAATAATTAAACTTCTGATAAAAAGTTTTCTAAAATGAAAATTTCTAATATTAATCTTTTATGGCTTTTTGAATAGAGATCTCCAAGTCACATTGCTATCTTGTCATTTAGGGTAAAGTGCTCTTGAGTTAAACCAATGGGATTTAGGCAATGTATTAATTTCCTATCGCTGCTGTAACAAATCACAACAAATTAGTGCCTTAAAAATAAATTTATTATCTTACAGTCTGGAGGTCAGGAGTCTGAATTGGGTTTCAAATGGGTAAAAAGCAAGATGTTGGCAAGACGAAATTAATTTCTGGAGGCTTTAGGCAAGAATTTACTTTCTTGGGCTTCCCTGGTGGCGCAGTGGTTGCGCGTCCGCCTGCCGATGCAGTGGAACCGGGTTCGCGCCCCGGTCTGGGAGGATCCCACATGCCGCGGAGCAGCTGGGCCCGTGAGCCATGGCCGCTGAGCCTGCGCGTCCGGAGCCTGTGCTCCGCAATGGGAGAGGCCACAACAGTGAGAGGCCCACGTACCACAAAAAAAAAAAAAAAAAGTTAAAAAAAAAAAGAATTTACTTTCTTACATTTTCCAGGTTTTAGATGCTGCCTGCATTTCTTGGCTTGTAGTCCTCTTCCATCTTCAAAGCCAGCAGCAGTTAATAGAGTATTTCTCATACCACATCACTTTGACACTAACTCTTATGCCTCCCTCGTCCACATTTATCAATCCTTGTGGTTACCTTGGGCCTACCTAGATAATCCATGATGTTCTCCCTATTTTAAGGTCAGCTGATTCATACCATCCCATTAGATGGCAGCTAATTCCATGTGCTACCTTAATTCCTACTCTGCCATGTAACATAACATATTCACAGATTTCAAGGTCTAGGACATGAACCTCTTTGGGAAGCTATTATTCTACCTACCACACACACAAATCACAATGGGACAGGAAAGATAGTTGACCTTGTGAGGACAGCCTTTTGGACCAGTTTAATGTACTACTATTACTTTCTTTATATCTGAATGTATAGTAGGAATTGCTGAGTAGTTATATGCATAGATTTTCCCATCTTGCACATTCCAGTGGGTGTTCTCCCACCTGGGGGATTGCTACATGTAGAGAAGAGCTACTACCTTTGTGGTCCCACAACACTAAAGAACGTTCTGAACTACAAATCCTTGTGACTGATGATGGCATAATAAGAAATATATATTTGATCTTTGTCTCTGGGTCCTGACAAAGAGCTCCTAAAACCCTTGTAATTTCCTGAGTGATAGGGGTGATAGCAGCATCTTTTGTTTCTGACACAGGGCTCCTAGATCCCTTGGAATTTCCAGGGTGATAGGAGCCTCTTTTGTTCTAATGAGGTGACTCTTGGTGGGACCCTAGATAAATTCAGGTTAGGGGCTGGTCACCAGAAAGACTAAGCTTTGATTAGAAGCCTGAAAGTTTTAGTTCCACTCTCCTCAACCTTTGAGAAGGAAAAAAAAGGGAGATTAAATTAATAATCAATCATGCCTATGTGATGCAAGATCCATTAAAGCGCCTAAATAGTAAGGTTGGAAGAGCTTTTGGATTGGTGAATGCGTCCACTTGCCTGGAGAGTGGCATGCCCTAACTCCACAGGACAGAAGCACCTGTGCTCAGGACCCTTCTGGACTTCACCCTATGTACCTCTTCATCTGGCTGTTCATCTGTATCCTTTATAATATTCTTTATAATAAACTAGTAGATTTAAATGAAGTGCTTTTCCTAAATTCTGTGAGCCATTTTAGCATATTATCAAACCTTGGGGGCAGGGTATGGAAATCCCCTAAATTTGTAGCTAGTCAGTCAGAAGTCCTAGAAGTTGGGAACTTGCATCTGGCATATGCAGTTGGGGCAGTCTTGTGGGACTGAACCCTTAATTTGTGGGATCTGATGTTTACTCCAGGAAGTTAGTGTCAGAAGTGAATCAAATTGTAAGACACCCAGTTGGTGTCCAGAGACCTGGAAAATAGATCGTCAGTGTGAATGAAAACATCATACATTTGGGGGCAAAAGGACTGTGAGTAAAACTGGTTAGTGTTGATTATTTCACCGAAAGAAACTAGGAAATGGAAGCATCCTCCACCTTGGAGTATTTCGTAGGGCCTTGGACTAGTTGCCTCCCTGCTACAGTTACCAGAAACATCTCCTTTGAAAAGTAGCTATTATTTTGCTACTGGGCCCTGATAGAAACTGAGCCATGTAAGTCTTATATACCCATTTTGAGGTATTTAGACAGATAGTCCACCTAATCTTGCCTAGACATCTATTAGACTCCGCAGAGAATGGTGCCATTTCCTGTATCTTCCATGCAAAATATCTGCCAGAAGCTCTGGGTGTCTGCCCTGCTCCCATTCCTGTAGCTGTTAGTCATTCCATGGATGAACAAATACCATCCAGTCAGTGACTGGACAACAAGACAGGTTGTATTGACAGCCTTGGGCAGTTTTTCCATAAGCATGCACTGAATGTAATTAACCTAACTGAACTGAGAACCCTAAGGCTTACCCGCCAGCTAGAGGCCATGTTGAAGATACCATCAACTTGCACTCCCTGAGTGATGTAGGTCAGATCTGCAGATCACCAGCAGTTGTCAACAATTTCCCTCTAGGGGTATTACATACATTCCTGGAACTGTACTTCTTGAGGAAAGCCAGGAATTAACTTGCCTCTGAGAAACATGGTGATTGTATCTTGGTGGTGGTTAGGGGAGACTTTCATTTGTTTAAGGCAATACCACAGTCAATCGTGTGGTGCTCAAGTGACTGTAAAGAAATCTCAGAAATGAAACTATGCTTGGTTACTTGTATTTAGCAGATTGGTGGACTTCAAAATGTATATTCACATCTTAATCCTCAGAACCTGTGAATGTTACTTTATTTGGGAAAAAAATCGTCTTTGTAGATGCAATTTAGTTAAGAATCTTTGGATGATGAGTTTACCCTGGATTACAAGGTGGGCCTTAAATTCAGGGACAAGTGTCCTTATAAGAGAAAGGCAGATGGACACTTGACAGACAGAAGAGTTGAAAGCAACATGACCACAGAGGCAGAGAATATAATGATTTAGCCACAAGCAAAGTAAAACCTGGAGCCACCAAAATTGGAAGAGACAAGGAACAGATTTTCCCTAGAGCCTGCAGAGGGAGTGCTGCCTTGCCAACACATTGATTTTGGACTTCTGGCCTCCAGAAGTGTTAAAGAATAAATTTCTGGTATTTCCAGTAGCCAAATTTGTGGTAATTTGTTACAGGAGCCATGGAAAACTAATTCATTCAAGAAAGCTTCCCAGGGAGATAAATGGCTCATTAATTTTGTGTTTTTTAGAGACAGTTATCCCAAGGAAGGGAGTCATTTAATTAGAAAAGATCATATGAAATTTGTACCTGACTTTGGTCAATGTGATCAATGACACAGCTCTGGCCTTTGGAGGCAGTCAGGTCATCCCCAAGTCACTGGTCAGGGCTGTTATGAATGATAGACTTGCTCTATCTTCCTCCTTAGGAACCAAAGCAGTGTATATACACTTGCTAATACATTCTGCTGCACCTAGAGTAATACCTTCTGCTAAGAGGAAAGTTCAATTCATAAACCTAAGGAGAAAGCCACTTTTCTTTCTAAGACAGACACTGATGGTTTGGCTTATGGGTTCATTCTCCAGATTGGAGCCAGGACTCTTGAGCACCAGGTTAAGGTCCATATTGCTAGCTGGCCTCATTACACTGCTTGGAATCTTCTTGATAATAGTCTTAACTAAATACTGACAGGAGAAATTGAACAAATTTGGTGCCAGTCTCTGTTTCTGATTCATCAGAGTGGCCAAAAAATGGTGTACCCATGGGAAAATTCACTAGAAGCCAAGATGACGTAGAAACAAGAAGTAGATATTGGTGGGAGACAATTCTCTGTGGGTTTCTCATGTCTCTGAACATCTCACAAGCAGAGATGCTGTCTTTTTCCTGACAATTTTTTCAAGAGTATTTATAGAACAAATAGTCTTAGAAGCCTTATTTCTCTCCAGAATACAGGGCCGGTTTGTTTACTATCCAGAATAATAAAGATATAGTCTCCCTTTGGAGAAGGCTTGCTCCCACTATAAAATATTCAGGTTTCCTAAATCATGCGGTTCTCTCCTGTAATGTATCTCCCTGCATGTGTGGGTATCATCGAGCCCTGTTTATATTGTGGCCTGGGGTCTGTAGCTCAGAAAACTGGAGCAAATGCTACTGTTATGAGTATTAAAGTCTATTGTTTCTGATCCTAGAGTCTCTTCCACCAGTACCCATGTAACTGTGGCAGCGAACTTGTTAGTTTGCAAGCAGAATAAAACTTCAGACTTCAAACCCTTCATTGTTCTTGCTACTGTACGACAAGCAAAAAAAGATGAATTTAATTGTATAGGTATTATACCTCATTAAAAAATAATTAACGGAACAGTGATTATAATCCATTTTCAATCTTTTTTGTTTTGCTTTGTTTTTTTAAGATAAACATGGTTCCTTTTTTCATAAAATACAAATTACATCTGTTAGTTCATTTTGATTAATTTTAATCTAATTAAGTTTAGTCCTATATTATGTATGTATATTATTTCATTTTCAATAAGTTTACTTTATTGTACAGGGTACAGGATACATTTTGTTAAATTCCATATAGGGTGATAAGTATATGGCAGAAGTATAGAATAGGTTTCTTGCTCTAGAATTACATACAAGGAACACTAGCACGGATGTATATACACATGTGAGGTGGGGGGAGTAGAGGGAAGGTGTAAATCACGGAAGGCTTCCTGACTGTCATTACAATCATTTTGAAAATTGTGACACCAGAACTTCTGGAGAGATATAGAATCACATCAGCTGTCATTTAAAAGTATATAAAAATTATGAGAAGAATATTAAAAATAATTCATCATAAACTAGAATAATACATACATTGTTTATTAAGTAAATAACAAATACATTAGTTGAATCCAATCAGGAAGTATAGCTATAGGAAGTTTGAGTGTTAAGTAGACTGCAACTTGAATTATGGGGGTATTTACTACAAAACTACTCCTTTTGGACTGGAAGTCTCCTCTTGTAAACATGGTACATGAGGGTTCAACACAGCAGTTTGGTTGTGGGAAAACTGTAGCAGGTAATTGTTGCTTCAGTTTTCACAAACTGGTTTGAATTTCTGACAAATATGCAAATACTCTGAGATACTATCTTCAGAATTTTCTTGGCGCTTGTCTTAGTTTTATGTTGCTTATGAAACATATTATCACAAACTTAATGGCTTAACCAGTACACATTTATTGTCTTATAACTCAGTAGGTTAGAACTCCCACACAGGTCTCACCAAGCTCAAGTCAAAGTATTAACAGGGCTTCGTTTCTTTCTGGACACTTTGAAGGAGAATCAGCTTCCTTGCTCATTTAGCTTGCTGGCAGAATTCTGTTTCTTGCGATTTTCAGATTGGTTGTCAGCTGAGGTACATTGCCATCTCCTAGAGACTACCCACATTCTTTGGCTCCTGTCTCCTGTCCACTATCCTCAGAGTCAGCAGGAGTGAATTGAATCCTTCTTATGTCACATCTTTCTGCCTTTCTTCCATTGTCACATCTCTCTCTAGCCAGATCAGGAAAGTTTCTTTCTTTTAAGGTTGTGTGTGATTAGACTGGGCTAAAGTAGAAAATCCAGTAAGTTCCTCTTCATCTCCAGGTCCATATCTTAATCAATCTGCAAAATCACTTTTGCCACATAAGATAAATATTTATAGTTTCCAGAGATTGGGGTGTGGACATCTGGGGGAGGAGTGTTATGCTGCCTGACACAGGGTGACATAGTTTTTCCTTGGTGGGTTAGTATATTTTACCCACAGGAAGATTTAGAGTCTGGTGTAGAAATAATAAAATAAATTCAATACATAAAAACTGCTTTTATGTTAAGGAATATTCCATGCATATTTAGTATTATTCACATGTATAATGCTTCAGAGAACTTGGCTTAATTGAGTAACGGTTCTTCCTAAAGTACTTTATGATACTATAATATGTATAATTATTATTATAAGTTGAAATTTTACTCAGGTTATAAACTTTACCAGAACACTTAAATGAACTTAGTAGTAAAGATATTTATAAGTTTAATTTATCAGATTCACAAGTATTATTTAAGTACTTGAGAAGGTCTATTGGAGTACTTAATAAGAAAACCAAATGTATTAAATATAAAAATGCAGTTTAAAATTTTAGCAAATGTATCTAAGTTTACATGTTAGAATGGGTATTAATCAAAAAGCCACTTAAAGTAATGGTTAAAGTGTGCTAGTTTTATAAATAGAAGAGTAATATTTATAAACATTTAAGAAAAATAGAGTTTTGAGCTTAATTTGAATTAATAGAATAAAATTTAATTTTAAATAAAAAGAAAAATGCCTGAGTAGTATTATCTGTGCATGGGATATACAAACACATAAATACACTGTTAACAAGTTAACATATATATCATATGTCTTAGATGGGTACCAAAAAACATGTATGAATTAACCAATCATAAATAGGAAAGAGGAAGAAGGAGAATGGGCAAGTAGTAATTTAAGTGGCAGGAAAAGAGGAAGTTTGACTGTTTCAAGCGAACAGAACAGACAACAGTCTTGATGTATAAAGACATCAAGATATGAGAGCACGGGCATTCTTTACCCTAAGCTATTGAGATTTCTTGTTGGTTAGTTACTTCAAACAATCCATTATAGTGAGAAATTGTAAACATGCATTCATTAAACTTAATTATACATTAATAACACATTAAACATGTGTCGAACTGATACCTAGCAGAGCTCTGTGGGGCTCCTGGGCACAAAGCCTTTCTGTGTCTCCCATTTCTTGGTTATAGGAAGTAGGCTTCATTCAGCCTCCATGACCTTCCCTGAGTTCCAACGGGCAGATTCAAGCAGTTGTTAATTAGAGAAGGCAGGAGATGCGAGATCAGGGAGAAACAAACTGTCAAGAGAAACAGTAGTGCAGCCTTGGGGCAGGGTCCTGGTTCCCCATCAACGGATACACACAACAATATCTTTGAGCCGTTTTGCAGATAATGAAACCTCCACCAGGTGGGAGAAGTTAACTGTTAATGAAGCTATGCTGCCCACAACCATGTAGCCCCCAGACCAGTTGGAACCTGAAGGTTGATGATGCTGACTCCTACTTACCTCCCCACCAACCAGTCAGAAGAATGTCCACAAACTGATCACGCCCTCTCTGAACCATTACTATAAAACTTCTCACTACCCTCTACAAGTTGGGAAACACAGTTTTGAGGGCATTAGCCTACTGTGGCCCCCTTTGCCTGGCAAAGCAATAAAGCTATTCTTTTCTACTTCACCCAAAACTCTGTCTCTGAGATTTAATTCGGCGTCAGATTACAGAGGCTGGATTTAGCTTTCAAACTTCAAATATATGCAAATACATTTATTCTATACTTTCCTAGAGTATGGGGACCATGAACTAGAATTCCATGTAATTTTTTTTTATAAAATCATACCCAAAATTCATGATCTGCACTCTCCAATTTTCTTTTTCTTTAAAATGGAGGTGGAATGTAAGGGCATTTGTAAAGCAATATAGGCTCAGATTTTCCCTTGTATTTTATAGTTATCCATTTCACTTAATTTATTAACTCAGTTTCATTACATCTGTTCTAAAACATTCAATTTAGTTCTCATGGAAATAACGGGTTTTTCCTCTGCATGTTTCATTGGTTTACTCAATAGTTAATCAAACCATAAAAGCAATAACATCCATAACTACATAAAAAGATTTGGAAACAAATATACTTCTGGCAAGGATCAAACTCACTGGATAGGAGAAGTGTTGGTTTGTACTAGGAAGAATTGAAATAATAGTGGAGATCTATCAGTATGGTTTATAGAGGGAATGAAGAACCTTAGTTAATCCAGAAAAAAAGTGAAGTGCAGGTTGGTTATTTAAAGGAATTTAACTCTGTTTTGTTGTTTTGTTTTAAGTAAATTCAGCATAGAGTTTGGTAGGTGAAAAGTAATTCCAAAATTAATTAAGAATGAGATAATTAAAGCCCTTATATGCCATCATAAATAGATTCGCCTAAAGGAAATTTCTTAACATTTTTCTTACCTTTTATCATCTTGAGTATCTAGCTCAGAGTTTTGGGCACAATATGTACTTAATAAACAGTTGCTGTATTGCATTTAAGTGAGGAACAATTGAGAAAAGAGGACTTGAACAGAGGACAGGTGCCTTTAAGAGACTTAAATTATACTAAGGAAATTTGAGGGCTTAGTAAAGTTAAAAACAGCATGTGCTATTTGTTATAACTCACTAATTTGTGAAATATTTTTATCCTCTCAGACTCTCATGTTCTTAAAATAATAACTCCTCAAGGGAAAGAAGAAATGGTGTGAAATCCATAAAGTCCACAATCCCTAATGCAATTGAAAAAACAGATCCTCTTTTAGAAGTGAAGCCTCAAACTATCACAATGGTATTCTCTCCTGTTGACCTAACCTGATTAAATTCATAGTCCTAAAATTGCACTCAGTTTTTGGCTCACCCTGGCAGACTACCATATCCAGTTCTCATGCACTAAAGTGAGGAGTGACAAACCCACATGTTGTCTGTTTGGGAGTCAGTGAGGTTGCAGGGGTGTAATGGAAGATATTCCCTAGAAGAATTGGTCCCTCAGTAAATAGCTTTCTAAGCAGATATCTGTTTGCAAAAGTTTTCTTTCATATTAAGACAAAACCTAAATCTCTGTAGCTTAATAACTTTCAGTGCTTTTGCATCCCATACATCTCACATGAAGTCTCACCATTATGCTATCATATATAATATAACCATCACAGTGGAGTTTAAATACATGAATGTCACTGACAGATTGGAGAGAAGAGGGAGGGGGGAACAAAGAGAAATGAACAAAGAACAAATCTAAATGACTTCAGGCTAGGTAAGGTCTTTAATTTAGCCAAGGTGTTATCTCATTAGCAAGGTGCCTTTATGCCCTGAAAGTGTTGTCATTCTTTTTTTTTTTTTTCCTTTTTCTTAGAAACAAATTACTCAACTGGCCCTCTTGTTATACAACTGCATCATGCAGTAGTCAATTCATAGGTTTCTCACAGTTTGTAGCCTGAGGACAGGAGTGTCGGAAGGATGGCTCAAATTCATCATGGATAGTGTCCCATACATCTGGGACATACAGATTAGTGATGGTATGTCTAGGTATGTTCATCTCTCAGTGCATGGTGGAAGGTTTTCTCTTTTCAGTTAAAATTTTTCATCGAAATAATTTAAAGATATTAAATGTATAGTTCATTTCAAACATGACCTTGGAAGTAAATTACTGCTGATCATTTAAAGCCAAATTTATAGTCAGAAAACTTCTGTCCCTGTGAATATCACTGTTTTGCAGAGTCGGTACAGTAATGAATAGAATATTTGTGAAGGAATAGTTGTCGTAAGGGAATAGAATATTTGCTATTTTCGTGCTCTACTCGTTTTGCTATTTTTAATTGTATGTAAGCTTTCAGATATACATAAATAACACCACAATGTTTTAACTTTTTCTAGTATTAGAATAGGTAGAGAACTTTACTTTCTGATATCACACAGATTCCTTTGTATACACCCCCACAGAATGTTGCTCTCCAATGTCATAAAAGCTCTTGGCTGGGAGCATTGCAGATTGCCAAAAATTTCCCCCTGAACTTGCAGCTGGTTGTGCCACAAGGCATACAAACCATCCAATTCCACAGAACTTTTAAAAACGGTTTTATATCAGAGATTGCCCTCTATTTTCTTTCCAAATAGTAGCATTTCTCAGACTCCACTTCTCCATACATTCTAGGCATAATTTATATGCAAATAGCCTTCTTATTATAAACCTCGATCCTCCTCAGATGAAGCTTACAGAAGATTCTAAGTGTACTTTTGGCTTGCTGACAACAAACATATTTAGAAAAGAAAGACTGCAACTTACAAAAGCGTCCTTACAAAAGCTAAACTGATTTCAAGCCCTCTGAACTAATCAGATAGAATTAGCAGGGAGGAGTGGAAGATGATGAGGGAGGAATGTGTTAAGTGTTAAGAATATCATGGTGGTTTGCTTCCTCTCATGGCCTGACAGCCTTGATCAGCTAATTAGGAAACCTTTACCCAAACTAGTGTCAATTTGTTATTTAACTCTCATGGGAAATTTTCACAGCTAGAAGTCACTTGTGTGAGGACATGTAATGATATTTAGCTGGAAAACAAGGAGACCTTAAAAAGATAGGAGAAGATAAAGGGAGGACATTCTTTACAAATTATCTTTTTTTGTTATTTTATGCCATATAAACGGTAACCTGAAGAATGAGAAGAGACATTCGCGTGCCATGTGTCAACTTTTGATCATTTGACATATAATGTGAATCATATGGCTGATTAAATCCATCTCTTATGCTAAGTATGAAGCTTAATTATATCAAAATCACCAAAGCCTCACTGGCTGCTTGGGACTGACTGACAGGAACAGCATTTACTGTCAGGTTCCATCTAAGCCTGCCCCTTTCACGTCTTAGAGCTTTCATTCATCACACAGTGTGAATGTTAGACCCATCTCTTGGGATGGGATTACTCAAATAATAATAGTGAAGCACTCTGTCTAGTGATGTACTTATAATTTTGAAAGCGAACTGCAGTGGGTACCAGCACAGGAACGAAAGCAATAGCCTGCCTGGAAGTTTGATCTTTGATTATTTCATTGAGAACCACAATTTTTAAGGGGGTGTTAATTCTCTGAATGACACATTTTTTTTTAATTTCTAGGGGAAAAAAAAGGACTTTCACAAAATCTAAATATTTAGAGAACTCCAGCATAAAAAGTAGTTCCAGAAATAAAATACTAGATTCAAACATATTTAAATCTTGAAGATTTTATTTCCCTTAAATTTAAAAGGAAAATCTTTAGACAAAAACATTTTAAAAATTCATTTTTAATCTTTCAAAATACTAAAGATGAATTTAAGATAACTTGAAGAATTCCAGGTTAGAATAATGAAAGGGAACAAAGTTAATTCATATTGCTCACTTATTATATACCAGGGGAAGGAAACCAGAATATGTCCCACCAAAATATGACTTTTTGCTGTAAAAATCATTTTGAGCTGAAGACAATCAAGGAGTAAACACACAGAAAGCTCCCCCCTTTCTGCCTAAAGTCACGAAATAAATTTTCCTTTTACTGGAGACATCCCTTATCATCCAGAGATGGCACCAGAGGAATCTGCAAAAAAATCTTGTTAAATTAAACCTTATCTTCCTACTTGAGGAAGACAAGGACTACCTAGCCCTAATCGCACTACCCTTAGTGCAAACCCCACTACCCTTAGCCTAAACCCCAATGTCTTGTCAGTTCTTCACAAATTTGTTTCTTTGTCTCGAAGGTATAAAAGCCTCCTCTAGTCACTTCCTGCGGCCTTCATTCTCTTGTGAAGGCTCCCATGTACATGTAAAAACTCAATAAAATTTATATTCTTTTCTCTTGTTATTGTCTTTGTCAGTTTAATTTTCAGACCCTGCCAGGGACCCTTAAGAGACTTGAAAGAAACTTTTTCCTCCCCTACATGGGCATTGTTCTAAGCACTTTATATGTATTAAATCATTTATTCCTCATAACAACCAAGGGAGGTAGGTTTGTTACTATTTCCATTATGCAAATCAGGAAATAAAAGCTCAGGAATTATAAGTAACTTGCCCATGGTCATAGGTAAGTAGGTGTTAGAAATTCATTTCAAGTTTTCAGGCTTTAAAATGCCTCCAAGGTGGTATAATAGACATTGTATATAATTATCATGATCATTCTTCCATGTGTTCATTGTATTTCCAAAGCTCCTTGAATTCACTTATTAGCAATCTATGGAGTTCTTTTAGTTGCTTCTCTAAGCATGGAACATGTCAAAAAATAATCAATTTTAGCAGACACTCTACTGTTGAACACCATACCCTTCATCCTACAGCCTGAGGCCATTAGTGGTTAAGGGATCTATTCTAGTAGCCCTTGGCATTTCCCTCATCCTCTGCTTGTCTGGAATGAACTTCAGAATCTAGGTGAGTACTGATTTTCTGTGTTGCCTACACAGAAAATATTACCTAATATTACCATGTATCAAAAAATTGGAAGCCTGAGAAAATCTTAAAGAGATTTTTGCTAAAATGTTCTTAATTCAAACTTTGATTTCACAGGTCTTTCTCAAAAAAAAAAATCCATTTGTTATCAGTGTAAGAATTAGAAAGCAAAGAAGATATGCTGGCTAATTAGCAGGTTTAAATAAATAAAGATGAACTTTAAACACATGAAGATTAAAAAAAATTTAATTATTAGGTTAGGTCAGTTATTCTTTTCATTTGACAAGTATTTGTTGAACCTATTATGTCAGAGTACCTTGCTGAGCTGCATCCCACAGACCTGCAAGACGTGTACTTGCGCAGCCGCAAGCCTGAAGAAAGAGCCTGGAGTCAGCAACAGAGACATAAGTAGTTTAATGGATGGGGGGAGATCTTACATGTCTGAAGCAAGGTCCTGCGGTGACACCCCACCGTGTGCAGCAGACAGTGGGCAGGACAAGGCTGCAGTCTTTGCTCCCGGGGGAAGGAAGAGGGAGATTAGCAGTTATAGGGGGAGTTGACATTGGATTGGCTCATCAGTTACCAGGGAAACCAGCAGAGGGACATAACCTCCACAGCCCCTTTGATAAACACAGTAGAGAGTTCTGATCTAAAGCTAGAACGATCATTAGCTGGGGCCTGGGGCAAGTACATAGGAAGGTCAGTCACGTGAATAGGGTGTAGGTGAAGTAGGCCCTGGTAGAGCAAGGGATGTACAGAGAGCAAGAGACCAACCATTTTGAGTGGCCTGACTATAAAGTACCCCCTCACCCAAATGGAGATTTCATTGTAAAGGATGAAAGGGCTAATGAACAAATAAAGAAGTAAATACAGAAATGGTCAAACGATTACAAGGACAAACAAAAAGCCAAATTAGAGGACTAGAGGGGTTGCTGGGAAAGGGGAGGTGGCTATTTTATCTAGAGTGGTTGAGGAATGATTCATTTATCTGTGGTGACCTAAATGGGAAGGAAATCCAAAAAAAGAGGGGATATATGTATATGTATAGCTGATTCACTTTGCTGTACAGTAGAAACTAGCACAACATTGTAAAGCAACTATACTCCAATAAAAATTAATTTTTAAAAAAAGTGACATACTCCAAACCCTAGAGAACATTTCCTGTGAATACACGGGAGGTGATCTACTAGGCAGAGAGAAGACTAAGTGCAAATGCCCTGAGGCAAGATCATGCTTGAGGAGATCAGGGAGGTTCGAGGAGGGCAGCAGGGCTAGAGCAAGGATGAGTGAGAAGGCAGTGGATATAGACGGTTGTGAGCAGAGAGCCAATTCATGCAAGTTCTTGTAATAACCTTGAAATTTACTCTCAGTGAGATTGGAAGGATAGGGAATTACATGATCTGAACTACATTCTGAAAAGACCAAGCTGTATGTTAGGTGAAAAATAAACAGAAGGGGACAAGGTTGGGAAGAGAAAGACTGGTTAGGAATCTTTTAATTAAGTGAAGCTAACTCTAGGGAAGAATGACATAGGTAGTAAAAAGTGGTTGGAGTCTGGGTATATTTTGAACATAGATTTCAAAGATTTCTATTAGTTCTATCCATAGAAAATACCAATGGAGTGAATCTGGGGAGTGAGAGAAAGGGGTAACTGATGACCCCAGGTGCTTGTCCTGAATGGGAAGAGTGACTTGCAGTTAACTGAGATGAAGAAGAGTATATGAGGAACAGATTTAGGGGATGAATTAAAAATTCTGACTTGGACTATTTATATTTAAGGTACCTATTAGACTTCAAGTGCAGATATCTAATAATTGGTTGGAGAACAATTCTTCAGGTGAAGGCAAAGGTCCAGGCTGAAGGAATAAATTCAGAATCATCTGCATATAGAGCACAATTAAGATTATGAGATTGGATGAAATTCCTAGGGGAAGACAAGAAGTCTGAGGAATGATCCCTAGGGCACTACAACAGGGATAGCTTCCAAAAACAAAACAAAACAAAACAAAAAGCAAAACCCACACAGTTAAATAATTGAGTTAAAATCTCTGATAGGCCAGTAAAAAGAAAACTAAAAACAGAAACCCTGGATTTAGCAGTGAGGAGGGGCTGTTCTTAACAAGAGATATTTTGGCATGGGAGGGGCAGAAATGCCCATATGAATTGGGTTCAAGAGGGAAAAAGACAAAATGATTAAGAAATAGTGAATGAAGTGAATGTAAAACTATCTTGAGGTTTTACTGTAAAGTAGAACAGAGAAAAGTGATAACGAAACCAAGTTTCCCTAAAATCAAGTTCCTCTGCCGAGTTTATGCTTAACATTATTCCCTTTCTTGTCCATTACCTGTTCCCCTCAAGATTGAGAAGTATCAAAGAAATGGGGGTGTTGAAATAGAGCAGGACCCTGTGGGGCCCTCCCAGTACAAAAGCCTTTCTGTGTTCCCTGCAGCCTCCTAGACCTTTTCTGAGTTCCAAAGGTCAGATTCAGGGGCTTCCCTGGTGGCGCAGTGGTTGAGAGTCCGCCTGCCGATGCAGGGGACACGGG
>NC_041220.1:40636763-40686897 GCF_002837175.3 Physeter macrocephalus | reverse complement strand
GCCCGTGAACCATGTCCGCTGAGCCTGTGCGTCCGGAGCCTGTGCTCTGCAACGGGAGAGGCCACAACAGTGAGTGAGTGAGAGGCCCGCGTACCACAAAAAAAAAAAAAAAAAAAAAAAAAAAAGGCATAGGAAATGAGTAAAAATGAAGGTTGGCTGGCTAAGGTGGAGGTGTGAGGGGAGTTAATTCTGCTTATTAACTGTGAGAATGGGGGAGGATGTATTGCAGATTGCGGAGGAAAAATCTATGAGTAAGAGAGATAATAAACTAAGAAAACATAGTAAGAGTTCTGGGCTCAAATATTGCTGGTGATCCCAAAATGATGATCAGGCATCATGACTCTGTAACTTTTTCCTTGCCAGGCTAGCTGCACCAGTTGGACTTAACCAGACTTTGTTTTTTTTCCCAGGTGAGAACCGATGGAGGGGGAACATTGTAGATAATACAGCAACAAGGTGGAGTATAAAGTGGTTTACTTCTGCGGCATAACATTAAAACTGAAAGTTTTAGGATGGAGGGACAATAACTCTAAAGTGACAGTAAATACCAAGCCTGCTATAACACATGTCTGATAGAGTAAACTAGCCACTAAGTTTATGAGGTAGCAGCATTCTCAAAGGAGAACCTACTTTCAGTTGATGTAAGAGAGTTCAGAAGGAATATTTCAGAAGATGAGAGCATAGGGATTTTATTGAGATCAGGCTGTAGGAGAAAGCAGAGGAAAGTGACCTGAGGGACTATAAGGGAGAATGACAGCGGATACTCTTTCTTCCCCCAACCCTGAAGGGACAAGAGGAGGGACCCAGAGAATGAGAGAGAATTTCATGAAGAGACCACTTGACAGAAGCTAAGACATTTGGTCTAGAAAATGCCAACCCATAGAGACCCCACAGGGAGGGAGCGTGAGGGAAATATATACGACTCATTCTTCCATTTCTCTCTGATATTCTGTGATTGCCATTGGCTGGATCCAATCAGAAGCCAAAGTACAAGAAAAATGTTGATTGTAGCCCATGTTGCTCAGCACTCTGGGGCACAGAACTGAGTGGAGAAATCTGGAGAGTGAATCTGAAGGGATGGGAGGTGGGGTCAGGTTACGGGGAAGCACAGACCTCTAACTGGATGAGAGTCCAGGCTGTGAGGGATGACCCAGGAGTCCTGAGACTTTGTGTGGCCTTCATGAAGAAGGTAAAGCATAAGATTAAATTAGTCATAATGGTCTCCTTGGTAAACTGTGATGGGGTAGCTGTGAATATTGGAGTAGAGGAAGAACAGAGATAGAAAACTCTTGAAGAAGCGTATGGAGGTCTCTTGCCCACTCTTCAATTTGTTATGCTTTAGATAATACTTTACACATATTTAGCTTCAGAAAATTTTTGAAAAATTACAAATGCAAAATTGCGTTTAATACTTAACAAAGAACAACTTAATAATAAAAAGAAAATTTGGACCCAGCATTTTTGGGGAGCTGGGCTATGTTCCATGTACATCATGTGAATTAATTTGTTGATATCTTATATAAAGTCTTATGAAGTGTGTTGTGCTATCATTCTCATTTTCTAACTGAAGAAACTGATGCAAAAAGAAATTATGTAACCTGCCATGCTTACACAGGCAGTTAATGATAGAGCCAGAATCCAAATCCACCTTATACTCACTATAACAAACTTAACAGATATGTAAGAAAATATAATACAGTCACATTAATTCTCAAACATGAGTGGACCAATACTAGTAAGGGAAATATTCTGAATTGAAAATTATTTTAAAATGTAATTTCAAAAACTGCATTTTAAAATTAAAACATTGGTAATCTGAAACATTAATAGCTCTAAGTGGATTCTCTGCATTTAAGTCCAAACTCTGTTGCTAAAGCCTTAGACAAGCTCTCTAAGTTTCTGAACTCTCATCTGTGAAATGGAAAAACTAATATTGTCAAACAATTGATATTGCTATGGAGGCATAAATGAGATATGTGTTGCTCTTAAGAGACGGTCTGGCCCATAGTTACTGCTCAAAACATGCTGAGAAAATGACAAGTCAGGAGTTCATATCTTCAAGGACTGAAGGGAAATCCTAATAATAATGTTAAAGAACAAAATTCAATGAGTAAAATGTAAAGATGTATTTGGCTTTATTCAACAATTCATGAGTTGGGCAGATTCCCATCTAGCAAATAGGAGTCTGAGGTGCTATACAAAACAGAATACTTTCATAGGCAGAAGGAGGCAGGGCAAGAAAGTTATTCTAGCAAAGAGTGCATTGTTTCAGGCAAGGTCACTTTCCTTTGGGGAAAGGCAGTGGTCAGTCAGGCAGATTACTTCACTAGTGCTGACCAGGTAATTCCAGATTGACTGGTTAAAGGTCTCATTGCTGTGAGAGGCTGGAACTGAAATTAGGCTAGGTATAAGTCTTGGATTACTGATGTGGGGCTTAGCACAGGTGAATCCATTTGGGGCTTGTTGTTTTTTTAAATAATAATAATATCATAGGGCTTCCCTGGTGGCGCAGTGGTTGAGAATCCGCCTGCCGATGCAGGGGACACGGGTTCGTGCCCCAGCCATGGCCGCTGAGCCTGCGCGTCCAGAGCCTGCGCTCCGCAACGGGAGAGGCCACAACAGTGAGAGGCCCGCATACCGGAAAAAATAAATAAATAAATAAATAATATCACAAATATTCTCACACATTAATAACTATTTGTTAGACCTACCACTTTGATCATAGAATTGCTCTTCAAGAAAAACAAGATTTTAATAAATTTGAAGCATATCATTACCTGAATAATTGAGATCTATGTTAATGAAACTTCTGTATAATCACTTTAAGTTATGAAATATAACTGAATTAGATCATCATCTTTTTTGGAGGGGTTGGAGTTATAAAATAATTGTCAAAGAAGATCATAATCACAGTAACTTAGAGAAGAAAAAGTTTTTCATTTAAAAAGTGGCTAAGCTCCACTTACTAAAATTTTATATATGTTTATTTTTATGTATATGTATATTTCCCAAATCTAGAGCCTTAGCCAGAAAAAAAATATAACAATATTCTGTAACAGTAAAATTGCCAGGACATTGTTAAAACTGAAGTTCTAACAGAATGTTAATTTTATTAAAACTGCTACTTAACAAAAAATCATGTGAAATTTTCAGTTTGTATATTTACTGAATTCTTTATTGTATGCTGCCAACTTATTCCTGACATATTTAGATCCTTTAACTCAATAATGTGACTTAGCATCACGTGTCTATGACCCATCCATTTTCAGTGACTTCTAGATCACAGGCTTCGTGCTCAGTGGGTCCTCTAACTTCATCTTTCCATTGGTAAAGATTGGCAAGGCTTGAGCATCACGGCTCCCAGATGTTTCAAGTACTTGATCACTTTTTATTTTAATTGTGATTTGAGTCTACTTACAAATGTACAGAATGAATAATCAAAAGAACTCGATGTACTAGGATAATGTCTCTTGTTCTAGGAGCCTCTCATTAACATTTTGTCTTTGTATTAACATCTGATTTTGCATTGCCATCTCAGTTCCCATTTTTATGTAAATAATGACTGACCTCTGGCACTCATGTGTTATTAAAAATGCACACTTGGAAGCACATGTATTTACTAATTAGAATGACTCAGAGGCTTTGCGGGAACAGTAAAGAACAGCATTCGTGATGGTTAAGTTTTCCCACTTCTTGCTATTGCTTAAATTTTAAAATGTTATTCTTTGTTCAATTAAACTCTATTCACTTTTTAAAATAATACTTTAAGAAACAGCACCAAAGATGCTTGGCAAATAATTTAATGAAATATTACTCAGTGGAGCTGAAAAATTCTGAAATCTCAATAAATCTAATATAAATTTGAAATTTGACATTTTGCTGCTAAGTTTATGTGTAGGAGAACATAGACATTTTTGTTATTGTGCAAGGCTTAAATTTCATACTTGTCAATTACATCAATAGAAGTTAATTTACAAAATAGAGCTCATAAAGTCATTCTTTAGAACTTTCCGATTCCAATTAATTTTAAATCACTTTCTGTTTTAAAACAACATTTAAAAATCTAGTTTATATTAATTTTGAGTTACTCATGGAAAAATTATATTATTAATCTATTTACTTTTGTATTTGAATGGATTAAATATTAACACACTGGAATTTCGTTACTAATTACAGACCATGCCTTGTGTTACTGAGAAAAAAAAATGCCTTAGGACATCTTATTACTGATGGTTTGGTAAAGTGAGCTACCTTTAAAATTGATAATGTAATATCAGTATTACATAGATGCTTTAAACATTTAAAGTTTTCTCTTTCTTTCAACTAATCAAAGAAGCAGAACAAATATGCACAGATTCAGTTCATTTCAAGCACTCTTACATTTGGACATTCGTGTGTTTATGTGTGTGTTTTAAAAATATAAAAATTCCTTTTTTTCTGATAAAAATGTAACATTTTCATGTTAAAAAAACATAAAACAGGAATTAAAAATTTTAAGTTAAAGTTGCCTACATACTAACCACGCCAAAATAATTACTTTTAATAATTTGTTACATAGTTTCCCAGAATTACTTCTTATATAGGTATGGGTATGGGATACCCTCTCCCCTGCCCCCCAAAATGTGCTCAAATTTCCAAAATATTTTATAATTTTGTTGTTATAAGTTAACATTATGTGGTGAATATTTCATCGGTTAATAAAGAATTGTCATTGCCCTTATAATGGTTAACCAGCTTTATATTATGTTGAGGTATCGTAATTTATTTAACCAAACTCTTTCCAATTGACATTTTAGTTGATATTGCTATTTTGACATCATAAATAATACTGTGAGAAATATTTTTGTACATATTTGTATATTTCCAATTATTTTTCTTTGCATAAATCACCAGAGGTGAAATTGCTAGGTCAAAGAGTATACACATTTTTAATTTTTATGCATATTGCCTTCTAGAAAGGTCAATAGGATATGATAGTGATTATTTCCACATACCCTCACCAATTAAAGTGGGTTAAAGTGTCAATCAGGAGAAATGGTATCTCTTTATTTAACTGGCCTGTTTTTTTTTTTTTTTTACTTGGGTTAAAGTGTCAATCAGGAGAAATGGTATCTCTTTATTTAACTGGCCTGTTTTTTTTTTTTTATTACTGATGATTGCAAGCATCTTTACATATGTACGATGTAGCCTTACAGGACTTTAAAAAAATAATGTTTATTTGTCATATGTGTGGCAAATTTTCCCCAGTTATTTCCTTCTCAGTATTTTTTATAGTGATAGGTATTATTGTTTGAGTGAAATTTTAATTTTTAGGAAATTCTAGTTAAATTAACTAAGTTTTGAAGTACAAATGAATGTGTGGACCATTACTTCCACAGAGTGAATTTTTTCTTGTATTTATTACTTTAGCTTATATTCAAAATTCAAGAGGTCTTTCTTTTCAAAACAATGTAGCTTTGTATTTTCAGACACTACTCTCTAAAGCCAAGGGGAATATGCTAATCTGTCTGTAAATCAACTGCAGTAAAAATTATGTACTTTAGCTTCTCCACTATTTGCTGCCCAGTGCAAGGAATCTCTTTTACCACTCCAATCTTCCTTTTTCTCATCTTCCATTCCCAAGATTTGTATATGTGTACTGATTGGGCATAGGTAGCTCCAACCCATCTATTTTCACAAATATATGCTGTGTTTGTTGTGACAGAACATTTTCTTGAGAAATATTGTTCCAGTATCTACTGAGAAGTTATTGAGTTTTTGTTTCTAAGAATATTTATGATAGTCATCAAAATTTTCTTCATTAAATAAAAGATAATTGAAGCAACTATCCATAATATTTTATTTTATCTATATCAAGGTTTTAATGATTTACACGGAAAAAACAGATAAGACATTTCCTCTTATATAAGAGAAGTGAATGCTGTGGTCTAAGGACAACAGATTTTTTAATAATAAGTATTATTGTAAATTGAATAGTAAAATTTTTTTTGAAAAAATTTCTTACTAAATGTAAATTTTAAAAGGAACTGTATCAAGAAGCAGGGAGATTGGGGCTTCCCTGGTGGCGTAGTGGTTAAGAATCCATCTGCCAATGCAGGGGACACAGGTTTCAGCCCTGGTCCGGGAAGATCCCACATGCCATGGAGCAGCTAAGCCCGTGCACCACAACTACTGAGCATGCACTCTAGAGCCCACAAGCCACAGCTACTGAGCCCACATGCCACAACTACTGAAGCCTGCGTGCCTAGAGCCCATGCTCCACAACAGGAGAAGCCACTGCAATGAGAGGGCCACACACTGCAACAGAGTAGCCCCCACTCACCACAACTAGAGAAAGCCAGAGCACAGCAATGAAGACCCAATGCAGCCAAAAATAAATAAATAAAATAATTAATTAATTAATTAAAAAAGAAGAAGCAGGGAGATTTTCCCAGAAAGAGAAATTACTGATTTTATATGAATAATGCTGAAGAACGTATGAAATAAGAAAACCATATAGTTCTGTTCAATAATATTCATGTAATTTAACTGGAATCACATAATACTTATATTTCTGATTTCTTCATTATACAAATGAGAAAAACTTTTGAATTAGGCACAATAAAGTCTGATACATACATATGGTTTGTCAATCAAATGTGAACATAGAATAAAAACTTTTTTAGACTGTCCAAGACTCAAAACAATTATTTCACACATATTCTTCCTTAAAAACCTTGTAGCAAAAGTACTTCTGGGAATAAAGGAGTAAACCAGTTAAGAGAAAAACATGGAGTATGAAACAGAAGAACCAACAGGGGAAAATGGCGAAGGGAATTCCTAAGATGATGGAAGTGCAGCAAACACAGAGAACAGCCAGGCTGAATGGAGCAGGAGGAAGGGAGATTGCAAGGGACAAAAAATGGAAATTGACAGATTAGCTGATAGAGTTTACCTTTTGAAAAACATATGTATCTGAGGGAGCATGTGGAAAAAATTACAGTAATGCAAAAATATGGATGATTGAACATTTGAAGAAAATAAAACAACCACTAATTTCTAGAAAATACAGATATATAAGAAAAGAAATGTAATTATATATAGTACAGTACTTAGTTCTTCAGTGAAAATTTTTTACAGATAATAATAAGAAAACCCTAATTGCTGGTTTAAATTAAATTGTGTTATAGTTATATCAGAAGAATGAGAAAGGATAAAAGAGTATAGGTGTGGGCTATATAAGAGGTACATTCTCACCCATTGTAACTGTTAAATAGAAAACTCTACAATTGGCAAGACAAAAATAACAGTGGAGTGCAATAATTAGGAACTGAAATAGCAAAAGAAACATCGGAAATATTTAAAATATTTGCCTATGAGGAACAGAATGTGCAAAGAAATGGGTCACAGCATGACTCTTTCTCTTATGAAGCTTTCTTTAGTATATTATTTTTAAAAATCTATGTACATGCTTTACCTTGACAAAAATAATTAAAATAGTTTTGTTAAAGAAAAAGTTTCAAACATTACCTCAATACATGAAATATCACAAATTTGCTGTTGCTCAAACCCTTGAAGTTTATCCCTCTCATTAAGTGGCAGTACCTCTTCTCAGAAAAAGATTACTTTAGAACAGCACCCACATCACCAAACCAGCTTTGTTTTCTCTGGCACCAGCAGCTACTTTTATCTTTCTTTTTTATTTTGACTCTTCTCTTTTTATTTTAAACTGCATTTATCAATGTCAAGGTACTCTCACTTGCTCTATTAACCCTTATGATAAGACATTTAAGAATAACAATTTTTTACAATCCAGGGAAGCACATCAGTCAAGGAGTTGTGTTCAGAAAGGGAAAACAATGTAATTGGACTTTAGATCCATTACCTCTACTGTTGAAAAAATAAAAGTAAGTCATCTTATTCTCTTTTTATTTGTACTTTGTTTAGGTACGTTAATATAAGAAACAGCAGTTTTACCTTACAAGGTAACATTAAATCACATTTTGCAAAAATTGACAAAACAGAAGAAGTTGGTGACATCCTTTGTAAAAAGAAGCAAACAAAAGACACCAGAGTGATTTTTTTTTTGTCTGTGAAATATATTAAAACTTTGCTGATGACAGTTGGAAATCAAAACATTAAAACTTTTAACATAATAAAATAGCTGTGTTTGTGAAGATTTTTTAAAAGTTTCCTAAACCAATAAGAGAGAAAAATTGAAAAGTAGTGAATATAATACAAATTAAACATCAATTGAAAATAGGAGTCAGTGTGTTAAAAAAAATTAAAAGAGGTTGGTCAGGTATAAAGGAGGTCATCTTAAATTTCTAATACTGTTACAGTATGTACAGCACAGCTGAGGTAGGGTGATGGACAATATGACCTCTTGAAGCCCTTTACAATCTTCTTTTTTTTTTTTTTTGTGGTACGTGGGCCTCTCACTGTTGTAGCCTCTCCCATTGCGGAGCACAGGCTCCGGACGCGCAGGCCCAGCGGCCATGGCTCACGGGCCCAGCCGCTCCGCGGCATGTGGGATCTTCCCGGATTGGGGCACGAACCCGCGTCCCCTGCATCGGCAGGCGGACTCTCAACCACTGCGCCACCAGGGAAGCCCGAGCCCTTTACAATCTTAAGGTTACAAAACAGTTGAACAGACTGTTGAGATGATGCAACAGCTGCATGTAATGAGCCACTGGCTTTTATGATTATTGAACTTAATATTTTTCCTATATAAATAAGACTTATTGATTGATGCTTCCAAGCATAGAAGTACAACAGCTTTAGATTAAACTAAATTATGCAATATTCACTGTAGAAAATGGAGTCCTCTAAATCTACTTAGAAGTTGGCAATATTAACCTAAATCTAATCATCAATCATTAATCTAATCATTAAATCTAATTATTAATCACACCCAATACCAACTTTCTGATTGTCTTCAGGACTGTTTAGGATTACTTTCTTTCTTTTTTTTTTTTTTGCAGTACGCGGGCCTCTCACTGTTGTGGCCTCTCCCGTTGCGGAGCGCAGGCTCCGGACGCGCAGGCTCAGCAGCCATCACTCACGGGCCTAGCCGCTCTGCGGCACGTGGGATCTTCCCAGACCGGGGCACGAACCCGTCCGTGTCCCCTGCATCGGCAGGCGGACTCTCAACAACTGCGCCACCAGGGAAGCCCAGGATTACTTTCTTTATAGACATCAAAGTACAAATTTCTCCCAATGTGAGTCTCAAGTTTAACAATTTTAAAATAATTGTGACTTCAAACATCACTTTATTTTAAGCTAATGAAAATTAAATATTTTGTTAAAAGAACATCTATGCTATTCAAGGATTTTAAAAATAAATATAGATTCAATTCTGACTTCTGTGTGAATGATTAATCAGCTTGCATTTTGATTCTTGGTCCACCTTGCTGTTTGAGTTTCTTAATTCCAAATGTTTATTAAATATTTTGATGCATAATGACCTTACCAAATTTATTGTAATTACTTTTGGATAAAGCCTTTCTGTTCCATATCCTGATTTTTAATACTACTCTAGAACCTATTAACTTATTCTTTAAGTATTTCAAGAATGCCGTTGCCTTCAAAATCTCCATGTTCTTATCTATTCTACTGATCACCACTGTAATTATCCTATTAAAGAATAATTCTGATTACTTCAGAATTTAAGTAATTAAGTAATCCATTTATATCACTGGACTTGGAATAAAGCAGATTATCCCCCATAAAGTAGGTAGGTCTCATCCTATTATTTGAGGGACTTAATGGAACAAAGACAGGCCAGCAAAGAAATTCTTGCCAGTTGGTGCATTTGGACTTGAACTTCAACTCTTTCCTGAGTCTCAAGGCTGCTGTGCAAGCTGCTCTGCCATTTGGGCCATTACAATGAAATAGATCTAATGGTTCTTGAAATGTTAGTGATAGTTAGGGATGCTGTTCACTGATGCTCTCTAGGTGAAGCACAGTGCAGGCCCTTAGGATTTTGGAGCAAAGCCCTGCCATCCTCTATGGATAGCTACTGTCCTTTTGAGAAGCAGCTTTGGCCAGCTACTGGGCCTTAGAAGAGACTGAACACTTAATCACAGGCCACCAAGTTACCATGTGATCTGAGCTGCCCATCATGAACTGGGTATTATCTGCCTCACCAAACTATGAAGTTGAGCATGTAGAGCAGCACTCTATCATCAAATACAAGTGCTATATATGATATCCAGCCTAAGAGGACTTGAGGGTACAAGAAAATTACATGAAGAAGAGGTCCAATAACCCATGGTTTCCACTCCTGCTACACAACCTTCTCTCTCCCAGCCCACACCTATGGCCTTGCGAGGAGTTTGTCATGCTCAGTTGATAAAGGAAAAAAAGACTCATATCAGGTTTACAAATGGTTCTGCATTATACGCCAGTACCATCTGAAAGTGGACAGCTGCAGAACTACAGCTTCTTTCTAGGACAAAGTATAAATAAACAAAACTGATCAAGGGTGGATTTGTTATAGTTAATTTTATGTGTCAATTTGGCTGGCCACAGTGCCCAGATATTTTTATTTGGTCAAATATTAGTCTGGATGTTTCTGTGAAGGTGTTTTTTGGCTGAGATTAACATTTAAATCATTTTATATATGTGTATATACATATACACATATATATACATATATGTATATGTAAATCATATATACGTATATATAAAAGATATTTTAACATCATTATCTGAATATATTTCGTGCTTCGAACTTCCATGCATTGCTAAAGAAGATCCTCTGACTGAATTTTGCCCCTCCCCACTCCATCCTAGAATAGGAAACACACGTCTGTTTTTCAAGGCCAAACTAAAATGCTACATACTTCTAGTCTTACGATAAAGTCTAAAAAATTGTGTGCTTGAAACTGTACTTGTAGTTTAAAGATGCAGCACCAAGCATTCCCAAGAAAGCCCATGGAAAACATCTAGGGGTTTTACTAACATGTAATTTAATTCAAAACAGAACTCAAGACAAGAAAGGGGACTGTCTGTGAATCAAAATCAGGTTTAGAAAAAGAAGCAGACAAGAAACTGCAATGCTTGCTACCGCTGAAAATCTCAGCTATTACCCCCAAACTGCCCCAAACTAGATAAGTTACTACTGTTGTTGCAGCTCAGGAGTCAATGTAACCAGGCCTGGAAGGCTTACAAACAGTCCAAGGAGAAGATGGGATAATTGTGATGCAGGGCGTGATCCACAGCTGGGAAAAAATAGACCTCAAAAAATGAACACAGGGCTTCCCTGGTGGCGCAGTGGTTGAGAGTCCGCCTGCCGATTCAGGGGACGCGGGTTCGTGCCCCGGTCTGGGAAGATCCCACATGCCGCGGAGCAGCTGGGCCCGTGAGCCATGGCCGCTGAGCCTGCGCATCCGGAGCCTGTGCTCCGCAACGGGAGAGGCCACAGCAGTGAGAGGCCCGCGTACCGCAAAAAAAATAATGAACACAAAAAAATTAACAAAGAGAAAAATGTAACTCAAGGAAATGATTAATAGAGAAATCAGGTAATAGCTTCAAAATAAGAATGTGTGGGAGTCTCAGAGATAATGAAGGGACTTGCGTTCAAGGGGTGGGGGAAGCAAGAAGAGACTAGACAAATATGTGTTGCTATTTTTAGACCTCGCAAAAGAAAAATACTGCACACAAATGAGGACACTGGAAGATCAATCTGAAGAATTATCTTATTTAAGAATAAATGTTACCACAATTAAATTATCCCACTTGCAAATTTTTAAGAAAAAAAGCAGAGATGAAAAACAGCTTGCGAAGTTCTGGGATTCATTTAATACCAAACTTAGAAGAAATAGAGTAAATAGGGAAAAGCAATGGTTGAAAATAACAGCTGTTACTTTGTCAGAACTGCAGCAGAAAAGTAATCCTCAGATTCACGACTTAGAACCATGCTTAGTATTAGATCTATAGAGACGGATAAGCCAGATTCCATCAAGCTCCATCCCCTTAGTTGGGGAGGGATGCATGTGAAAGTCAGACCTGCATGGAATATTAATTCTCTATATTGTCATCTACTGTCAGTCTCCTTCTCCAGGTTCTGTTCGCACTTTTACTATGTGTATGTAAAATCTACAGTATGTAAAATCTATACTCCAGATCCAACCCACTTTCCTTTGCTTATCTCATTATTATCCTCATGCTAAAAAACTTTATTGTTCGTAAAGTTCTCATAATTGCTTGTATGCAATCAATAGATAACAAATACACCAGACAAGGAGTAAATATAACACTTGGTGAGCCTGTTAAAGGAAATACAAGGCATTGGAGATATAAAATGAGTATATGTGCTGAAGAGAAGACTTAAGTGTTCCAAGAAACAGTAGAAATCCCATTGGTTCATCTCGTATTCTAAATTATACATACGGGTTCTACACTGAACCAATAATAATATAACTAGATATAGACAATTGCAATAAGGTAATTTGTCATGAACTACTGAAAATTATATCTATTCAGATGTTCCAAAATATCTCTAGGATATTATAGGAATAAATGAGTTTGTGCTGTTAGCATTACTCTCTTTTTTATTCTCTCTGTATTTATTTTATGTTTATGCAAAGCAACTTGCTTATCTAAATTTCATTATAGAATGATATAATACCAAGGTTGAAAGAGTCCTTCAAATGATTTTAACCATGCATTCTTTTACATTTTTCAGGAAGTAGACTTGGGTTTTCCTTTTGATAACTGTATTGCTTATGAAGGTAATAGGTATTTTGTGAATAACAGAGAAACCAGCATTTGGGTAGTACTAGATAGTCTATCATGATAGGCTTCCAAATTCTTGTACAGATAAGAGATGTGTGATATAAACCAGATGCATCTTTTTTTCTCTTTCTTCTTATGTTTTTTAAGGCTCTAAGAGTGGGAAAGCAGAGATAGTTTATTCTTTCAAGGTAATACTCAGATCCTCTATCAATGGGGTATATACTATACATGAACTTCTAATTGTCATGACATGCTAAGACTAAACATGAATATAAAAAATGAAGTCATTTGGAATACTCTTTTATTCTTTCATGCATTCTTTCACATATTAAAGTCTACTATGTCTGTGGCATAGGGATGTAAAGATAAATGGAATAACTCTCCTGTCTTTATGTCTACAGTGTGAATCAGATTTGAACATACACATGTATATTAATATGTATATTGGAGTTTCAAAGGGGGATCTCATAGAAATATAAATGAAATGTAGAGTAAAGAGAGTTTGAAGTTAGGCCTTCATAGTGCATACACTTGATAGAAGGCTCATCAGATGGAGAAAGAGGGACAGAGGTGGATATTGCATTCCAGCCAGAAGAACGTGTATGTAAACAATGCCAAGGCAAGAAAGACAGTAGGAGTTCCAAAAATTGCAAGAATTTACTATGTCTAGAGAGCAAAATTTATATGTGATTGTGACATGTTTGGGCTGTGCCCAGGTCATTATAGGTCTTGTATACCAGGAGTTGGATTTTATTTTAAAGACATAGTGGAAACAATTATACATAGTCAAACAGAAAGATCATCTAGTGTATCTTTTAGTAAAATCAATATGGTCGCAGTATTGAGCTATAGTTTTCAATTATTTTTTGTTTGAGAATTTTTTCATATTAGAATAGACTGTGATAATGTTGCAGTTTCTCAGCATTGAGAACTCGTTTCGTGAAGGATGGGTTGAAGTCACGCAAGGCGGAAGGGCAAGTCAGAAGGCGTGAATCCATTTAAATCAGTGATTCTCAAACTTTAATATGCATATGGATCACCTGGGCATCTTGTTAAATGCAAATCATGATTCTTTAGGTCTGGGGAAGAGTCAGAGATTCTGCATTTCTTTTTTTTGGGGGGTGGGATTCTGCATTTCTCACAAGCTTTAGCAGAAAGTACTGAGTAAGAGTATATTGCTCTTTGTACACCCAAGTTAAAAAGTCCAATTCCTGTTTATAATCACTTTTCTCCAATTCTGGAGAGAATTTTCGGTATCTCTCAGGCTAAGAGCATAGTAAATATCCTGTACAATATAGAGAAAAAAAGCCATAGCCTGAATCCCATATAATAACATCTAACACTGCTACCAATTTTATGTAAATCTCAGAATTTTCAAGTAATTTGTGCCTGAACTTTCTGCAAAGTGATGACCTAAAATTCAAACTCATTAAATGTATGCTCCTGAGAGAAATTCTGAGTGGTTTTAGAGTTCAAAATGCTTAGAATATTTTTTTAAATCTGCATGCATTTTACTTTCGCACCTGTATTGTATAGCTTTAATGAGAATTTCAGGATAATCTTTCTAAATCCCTAGTATCTTTCTTCCTATTATCTCTCAAGACGAGCCAAAAGGAACATCTAACTATTGCTATTTACATTAATATGTAAATTTGGTCATACATATTTTATAGAGACATGTAAATGACTCAGCTGAAGCAGATTCACCTGTTATCCCTTGGATTGATGTGTGTACCCCTCTTAGCAACACAACAATTGCAGACACCTGCTTAGCATAAGCAGCTTATTAAAATGCAGTAAGGAGGAGAATGCCTTTGTGAGCAATTTTCTTATAGTATTAATAATCCTGATGGAAAAACAATACAACACAGATATGGACCTTTTCAACAGTGAACCATCTAGACTTTTTCACTGTGAATTAATGCAAAGGGCTTAATGGTTTCAGGGAGGTTAATGCCCAATGAAAGGGTTCACATTACTAGAAAAGGCAAAAAGGGAAGTAGAATGAGAGATTTCTCTTTAACTTGAAAGGAAAATCCATGGAAAATAATATAGAATTCTCAGTTGGGAACTACTTGAATGTTGCCAATGAATGATATAATTTTTGAAAAACTGAAATAAATCTTTCGCTTTTTTTATTATATGACTTTTTCAGATTTATCTCATTGGATTCTGATCAGAAAAGAATAAAAATAACTAAATAAAACTCTGATTTCTAAGTAAAGTTAGATCTTATTGTCTGTACTGACAGTTTGTGCAAATTAGTGTTTTCAAAATTTGAGGGTATCAAAATAAATATGATGACAAGAGTGATCATGGATTTTTCTATATATTCTTAAATAATGTTTCCCTAAGAAATGTAGTATTGATGTTTATTTTACATTAAAACTTAGTAACACTGGCCACTAAAATTGAGATATTTTTGGTTATATTTGAATTATAACTTCACTTAGTAATATATATTTCTGTTAGCATGTATATAAACAGAAGTAGAAGGAAGGATTATCAAAGAAAGTTCCAGTCCAGAAGTCTGCTTCTGTTTATAGCAAATTTAGTGTAGATCAGATGTCTTATTTTGATAACTGTATGTCTACTTGGGCATTAAAGACCAGGAAACGTCAGGTTTGATTTCTTTTTGTCATCTTCCATAGTTAAGTCTCTATAGGCTGCCTCTTTTGTGGAACATATTTGTAACAGAAAAAAATGTGAAAGGCTTTGAAATGAGTAAATGATTACTGGGTGTCTTCTCTGTGGAATGCAAAGTGTTGCTAGTGGACATTTGGGGGCAATCTGGTTCTATGGGGACGTACGCTTTTCCTTGTCTTTACTGTTCTGTTATACAACTCTGTACAGATGGAAGTTAACTTGGAAGGCTCGTGGTGATGCAAGTCATTCCTGTTCACACAGATGATAATTAATTGTGTCTGGTGGAGATGCAATTGATTTCCAGCCCAACCCCCCGGGGTGATAGAGCTAATCCCAAATATCACCTTTTAATTTCTTTTTGATATTGAGCAGTTTTGCATAGATTAGCAAATTTATTTTAGTATTCCTGATTGCCTATATACATATCTATTCTTAGAAATCTAATGAACCAGTTTTAGCATCTTACTGCTTCCTTATCAATTACTGAGTAAAATAAGATCTTTGACAGGTGGTTGTTGTGTATTTATATGTGAGTCATGCTTTTACCTTTATCATTTGTTGACATAAAGATTGACCCTCTTATCCTTAGACATGATCTGTTGTCCAGATATTTAGAACATGGAGGCCTGGATGAAAATTCACCATACATTATTTCCTCCTTGTAAATTTTCAAGTTCACATGAGAATTTCACTCAAGTGAAGAAAATTATTTTACTAGGAAAATCACTGAATTATTAAGTAAAATAGTTCTTAAGGTATATAGGAAAGTCAACTTGGCAAATTGCAAGGATCTCATTTTTCCACACTACCCATGAAACGCTACATCTACTCTTCTTATGATCAGAAAATTCTATGTCAACATTTACCTTTTAATTATATGCCAGCATTTTGTAGTTTACCATGCCACATAATTTTTCACTTATTCTGTGTGATAATAAACCTCTCCAATTTTAAAATGTGCTATGTGTGTCTTTAGGTTTCTTTTCAATTAACAGGAATCATCATGTGCTTCATTGATATAAACTACTGTGTTGAGAAAATTTAATATATGATTGAGGAAGCTTAGAATCATAAACCAGACTAGATGCAGAGCTTTGCAACCCGTGTGCCGGAAATGGGTTGTATTTTTCGCACTGATATAATGATGCAGTAAGGAAGGAGAAAATTATGATTCAGAGAAGAAGGGGAATAACTTTGATGCAAAGACCTTGAGAAAGTAAAAAAGAATGGCCTCCAGTGTACGGAAAGGGGTTGGATTTGTATAGGAACCTGAATACCATATTTATGACCCAAATGTAATAAAGAAAATATAGATTGGTAAATATGATAGGGGTTAGTCCTTAAACAATTACATCTATTTTCTCTCTGCAGTATGAGGTAAGGTCATCCAATGAGATTGAGGCCTTATTACTCCAGTCCAGTTTTAGAAATGAGGTGATACTCACAAGCAAAGGAAACACTATGGACAGGTGGAAATACATGAAAAATGGAAAGGCTGTCAAGCATGACTAAATAGCTAAAAACATGTATTAGAAGTGTGAAGAAGGAGGAAGGAATGGTAACCTAGAGTCAAATGGCAAGGGTCTTGAATGATATTTCTTGATTAGGAATTTATTTGTAGGTAATGAAGGATTGTTAAATTTTTGACACTATGAGAACAATGTTTAAGGATTTATTCAGTGGCTGAATGAAAGGCATTGGAAATAGAAGAGATTAAAGGCAAATATTTTGGTTAAGAAGCTTTTATAATAGTGCATGTTCCAGGCCATGAGAGCCGAATTCAAGTACTGTCAGGAAAAAAAAAAAAAAAAAAATTCACAGAAAATTGAGGGAGGCTTTTTAAGATTCTCTAAAGAAAGATAAAACCTTTGTATGGTAGTTTATTCAAAGAAAAATATACTGCCTGGTAAATTATAATTCACAGTATACTAAACGAAAGAAGTTTCTACTCTTTCTTACTAAAGGTCTATGGGTAGTATAGAATTTCACTAATGCTATCTTACCTCCATCATCTTATGTAGTTTCCAATATGTTCCATAACATATGCTTATATAATGAAGGGATTTCTAGAAAAAAAAAAGATATTACACTTTGAGCAAGAATGAGTTTACCCTACTTTATATTTTCTAGCTGGTGAGAACCTTAGTAACCAACATCTCTTATTTTATATATAGGGAAAATGAAAAAAATATATTAAAATCTCAACTAAATAAACAAAAACAACTTGGCAAGGCTATTAACAGTGAGTGATAAAGTTGTCTTTGTTTTACAAAGTCTTTATTTATCACTTGGAGGCTTCTGAGATTCACAGTTTAAAAAAAAAAATCACTTGAGACAGGATTTGTGGTTTGCACTCAAGGACTGATTTGCTGTACTGAAGTATAACAAACAAAAAAGTGTTTCTCTGTAAATGTATAGATACTTCACTGGAGTTATTTTATCAAAGCACTTGTGATATGCCTTCTCATATACCTCAATTCGAGTGTTCTAAGACCAATCCTTTGGAAAGATTTTGAAGTGTCCTTGCTGTTACATTGCTAGGGTCACCTTTTACTGGCCTTGTGACAGTCCTGTAAGAGTCCACAGTTGTGAGAGGATGTGGGATGCATATATGTGACTGCTCCTTACTTGCCAGGCAGAAATTTGAAGACATTCAAAATAGAATCTACAAACGGATCATTAACTAATCAGGTTTATTTGAAAATCATGTTTATAACTAGCTTAAACATTTAAGATTTAGGCTTCAGTAAGGTGTGTAGTATTCACATTATTCGTTTATTGTAAGTTTGTTTCTAGGGCTTTTTTTGATCTCTCAGGATGTGTCAGAAAAAGAAGTCATGTTAGAGATAGATAAAAATAAGAATTGAAGTCTGTATTTTTGTAAGGATTTGAAGTAAAAAATATGGTAGAGAAGATATGTATAGTCAACAAAAATAAAATGCCAATTAATTAATTTTATCCATCAACAAGAATAATACTAAGAACAAAGTTTAAGAGATGGTGCTAGCAGTGTCTTAGCTTATTGCTGGAAGAGTCCAAGGGAACAGAAGGGTGAGTTCAGTGGGTGGATGCTGCATGGAGGCTGGGGCACCTATTCACTAGATCCTTCCCTCCATTCCTTGAGGGGTGTCCCTGGGGGAATTAACTCTTCTTTCTACTATTACACATGAAGATTTCTACACAGGACCATCACTAAGGCCATGGCCTTCTTCAGGGCCATAACGGACTGCTCTATTTGCCCACTGGTGCAGCCTGAGAGAATGAAGAAGTTAACACCCCCAGAGGCAACCCTCGACAAGTATGGATGTGAGTTACTAAACAGGTGCCCCAACATCTCATGCCTCAAACAGACAATTTTTGACGTTTCTCCGTGATTGCAGGTTAAACCTCAATAATGCACCCACCCTGATGTTTAGTCCCCTTTTCCTGTCTTACTTTCCCTGCTCACCGGCCCCTGATTTCTAAGAGTCTCATAAATAAATGACCTGCAACCATGACTTTGACCCAGACTATGCTTCAGAGAAAACCCCCCAACCTAAGAAGCTAAAACCAGAGCACTCCCAGTCAGCAACCTTTCAGAATGAGATTCTGGAACTAGGTCACTGTAAGATAAAGTTATCTTAAAGCTGAACTGCTTTTCTGATTTATCTATGGGGATGTCTGGAAGTCTGATACTGACTCTAGGCTAAAATAAGGAGGAGAGAGGCTACCTAGTTTATAATTACCTATTTAATGTTAGAAACTCCCCCAGCAGCCACCTTTTTCATGTTATTTAGGGATGTGTGGATTAAAGGCTTACACCTGGTGAAACCAGTTATCAGCTGGCTTGTATACATGTCCAGTGGGGCATAAAAGACCCTCCTGGGAACGTTTGCCCTAGGTCTCCTGAAACCAAGACTCCTTATATATGTCTTGGTAGTTCACAATCCGGAGTTAAAGAGTACCCTGTGTGACTGAAAAGGATTTTGGAGAGCTGTGCCTAGAAGTTTCTTGGGTCCCATATGCTTACCTGCATTTTATTTCTACTGTTCAATACAAAATCTTTCAGCTTCATTAAAGCCTTACATGAGTATGCTCTGTGGAGTTTAGTCAGTCCTTTCAATTATCTGACCAATTTAACCATTACAGTCTCTCATCCCTGGAATGTAGCACAGATCCCATTGCTTGTGGTAAATGGCCTGTTGCAACACCACAATTAATTAGATACTCACCTGAGCTGATTTGGGGTAAGGTACAGGCAAAGTGGAAACACTGTTATACAGTCATTCTAGCATTTGATTGGTGTGGTATACTACTGGGCAGTAGTAGAGACTGATGATAAGTGACTTCATGACTTAATAGAGCTTCCTGGTGTTATCGGTTCTGCTAATTCATTAGGTCCAGGGGGTGTAGCAGCAATCCATCATACAATAGAAAAAGTACATCTTGGATCAAGTACCAGCATATCCAGAGGACCTGTCAGTTTCTCGAAGTGGTGGCACCATCCCCCATGTTAGCCCACTTAGGGTACACTAATGTATCTATTTCAGCTCACGCTTAAGACGCAAGGAGTTTGATCCCCATGACTAGTGGGTGACTGAGGAGACTGGGGGTCTGTTTCACAAATTGTTTAGCTTGTTGTGTTGGCGTTAGCTAAAATTGGACTGCTACTCCATTGACTATAGCTGTACCACTACTATATTGTGAGAAGTAAACTTGCCTGTATACTTGGAAAGAGGGAGAATTGGCCTGGTAACAATATACATAGAGTATAGGTAGTGGTGAAGACCTTGGTAGGTCAGCTTAGGGGCCTGGAAGGGCAAATTGGAAAGTCAGAGGCAAGGATATCTAAAGAAGTGACATGCTGATTTTGGGGTATATGAGGATGAACACATGCTGAGAGAATTTTTTCTTTTACACTAATACCCACCACAGAGCATTCAGTGCAGAAGAGACACTCAAAAACCTGGTGCATGTGAGGATGGACCTGTTAGAGTTTGGCTAGCCCTATCTGTGGCTTCTCCAATGCTCATATAATGGGTTCATGAGTGGAGTAGTCATGGTGACAGGGCCCAAGAGCATTGGCCCCTTTACAAGGCCAACTGAGCTGCTGCTTTCCTGGCAGTTAGTGCTTGATATCAGACCAACCACTTGCTAACAAACTAATTCCTTCAGACACATTTTCCCCTTTCACACCTATACCAGATATGGCTTCATCTACACTGATTATAGTGTCTCTGCCAGAACCATTAGGGGAGTGTTGATAGTATGCCAGACTTCCTCACATTGAATGCCACATCACAGAACCTGAAACCAAGGATGCATTTTATAGTGAAGAATTTGTGACTGTGAGTGTATGATCACGGATCCACTGATCCCACCATATACCCGTCACTCTGAAGTAGTCAGCCCCATAGAGCCCTGGAATGCCCTCACCTAAGGCATCAGGTGGGAAACAAAACACTACGAAGTTATGGTGCTGTGTTCTAGGATGCAATGTTTATGATAATTCAAGAACTAATTCATGCTGCTTTATCAATAACAGCTAGAATATCAGGGTCCAGAGACCAAAGGTTGAAAGTAAGGTTTATCATCAGACTCAGTGACTGTTATGGGCTGAGCTGTTACCATTTCTTCCACCCCCAGATTCATATGTCAAAGTCCCAACCCTGAGTATCTTAGAATGTGACTGTATTCTGAGATAAGGTCTTTAAAGAGGTAATTAAGTTAAAATGAGGTTATTAGGGTGGGCCAAATCCAGTATGAACTGATGTCCTTATAAGAAGAGGAGATTAGGACACACACCGGAGGGGTGACTTTGTGAAGACAAACGGAGGAGAAGATGGCCATCTACAAGCCAGGGAGAGAGACCTCAGAAGAAACCACCCCTGCAGACACCTTAATCTTGGACCTCTAGCCTCCAGAATCCTGAAAACATAAATTTCTATTGCTTAAGTCACCCAGTCTATGGCACTTTGTAAGGCTGCCCTAGAAAACTTATACAGTGACCAACTTACAGAATTTACATTTTCTGTTTGCTTTTTCGGCTCTGCTGTATGGAACCTGCTGGTTTGTGACTGGAAGGAAATGCATCCTCTACTGAATCTGAGCTTTGATTACTGAACCCACAGACAAACGAATTGTTACATTGACAGGCATAACTGACCCTCATTATCATGCAGAACTAGGATTGTCCTTACATAATAGGGACAAAGAAAAATACGTCAAACTGGAAGTCACTAGGGATTTTCCCCAGGCTTCTGTCTTTTGAATAGGCAATTGCAGTGACTAGAGTGTGAAAAGACCAAGGCAATCAAGGGCTCAGACCACTCAGGGTTGACAGTGGGTTCCCTAGTCAGGTAAGCAGACTTCACTGGCTGCGATGTTGTTGGAGAGTGGGTGGTGGAGGAGGGTGATAATGGGTATCCTTTATGGCTTCAGGTGTAGTTGAAGCAGCTTGTTTCTTCTGTATTATATGTATTTTATCCTTTTTGAGAGATTATGGTTTGTTGCTTCCCAGTAACAGGGCTGGCTACATGACTTGTGGGGCCCAATGCAAAATGAAAATATAAAACTCCTTGTTCAAAAAGCAGAAAAAATAATGCTGTTAAAGATACTAAAATATTGTTTAAAAAACTATTTCCTTTCTTCCTTCTAGTCTCTTTCTTGACCAGTCAGGGTGTTTTCAATTTGTTATTAAATGTCATATTCCCTCCAGGAAGGAGATCCCCCCCACCCCAGGGACAGTGTAGATCTTCATAGGTGCCCAGGGTGTCCCTTCAACTCAGCTTGTGCACAAGAGTGGCCTTTAGGTTGTCAAGCTGGCCCTTCTGTCAGCGGCAGGACCAACACGCCATGCAGGGCAGGTGGAGAAAGTGGGTGGGTTGTCAACTTCCCTTTTCCAAGTGCTCACAGTCCCAGCCCAGCCCATGATGAATGCGTGACCCTCAAGAGATTGCAACCTCCACTTTGGGAAGCACTAGGTGTCTAGGTTCCAAGTGGGCTAGAGGCTTGTTCCTGACTAGTCGCCTGCCATGATGCGGCAGGCAGGGACCAGGACTGCAATTGTCATGATCAACTCCGAGACTCCGTGGGTCAGGCATCCCAATACCAACCCTCCCTGCATCTGTACCCAGGCTGCTATGGGGGGTCAAATGGAGATGTAGAATGTAGGCCTCCCCCCACCCTCCCCACTGATGTGACCTGGTTGCTATGAGAAAGGAAGGGCTGGCAGTAGTGGTCTATGGCCAGAGTGGGTCTGGGAAGCTAGGCAGTTGTGGTGCTAGTGGAAGGGGAACAGGGAGCCTGGCATCCTCCCCAGGGAAATACTGAGAGTTGGGGGAGTGCAGGAACTGAGGATCCAAGTACCCTCCTCCTCCATTAACCCACCTGCACACACACACACGCTTCGTTGTTCCATCAGATTTCACTTACAAAAGATTAAAGATAGCATTTTAAAGAATTTTAAGATGGCAACTGCAAAGCATTAAGCTTCAAGTGCCGAGCCTTACTGAGCATGGACTTTAAGGGACTGCACTGGTCACAGGCCAGTGAGGCTGGCTCTGTCTTGAGGAGTAGAATTAATATGAAGCCTGAGTAGATCTAAGTAGTGTAAAAGTTGGGCTGCAACAAACACTCATGGTGTCCTGGGTTACATTCCTTGGTCTGACTGATTTTATCTACAGCTGAAGTAAATAGAACTGATTTGTGGTAAAACACCTACCTGGATTGTGTGTTGAATAGCTCTACTTTTCTGCTGCAGGAACTCACAAAGCCTGAACACAAGTGCAGCATGAAAGCTTGTAATGAATTACCTGAAGGTGGCTTTCAATCATTGTGGACAAATGGATAGCCTTTCCTCTAGAGGCTTATTTTTAAAAGGCATTGTTGAAGCTTCCAGAGATCCTGGTGGAAATGGAGTCCTTGGTTTTTACAGTATTATCATTTTGGCTTTTCCTCCTTTCCCTTTCCTCACTCTTGCTTTCCAGAGCCATCTCCCAAATGAATCTTATATACCCAAGACATTACCTCAGGCGCTCCTTTCAGGTAAGTATATTAAGATGGGGGGTGGGGGAGATGAGCCACTAGTACCACTACTATACCCTTCAATCATTCTCCAGTGCTTTAGCAATAACTCCTAGTAATTTGATTATGTGAATTGCAGAGTCTTGAATGAAACTCCCAAGACATTGATGGGACTTCTAGAAGCTGGGGAAATGAAAGTATAATTCCAAAGCTGTGATTTCCTGTCTTTTAAAAAGTGGAGATCATAACCCCTCCATCCCCCCACCCTTTTTTGAACATATTTTTTTCCTCTCCTTTATTCTGGTGTTCTGGGAAAGTCTCAAGAATTATCCCTTTAATTCTAGAGGTACACAGAAAACAAACCAAATGTGGGATGAAATCTTTGAGGTAAGCGTGGAGTTTTAAACTTCTAAGCCCAGGTTTCATTTGATAATGTAGATTGATGTCCATGTCTTTTTGAGTCAGCTCTTTGTCAATAAAAATTGTGTTGCTCTTTTTCAGGGAAATGGTTCTTTTCCAGATGTAGATTGTAACTGCACTGGACATTTGCATGGACATGAGTATTTTCATATTTGAATAGTCACTGAGACGAGAACCTTGATCCAGGGGCCTACAGACAAGAAGTGACAACTTGGTCTCTGTTTTTGGTCAGAGAAATAACCAGGAAAAGAAATTGGCTAGATTTGTTGAAGTTCACCCTCATCCACAGGATAAGCATTCTATATGAGTTCTAATTCTGGGACACAGCCACTCAGCCACCCAAGCCAGAAATTTTGGACACATTCTTCTCTTTTCCTAAATAAATGACATCAATCCATCCATGTGTCCTACTGATTCTACCTCTTTACTTTTCTTAAAAAATGAATTCCTTCCTTTCTATTAGCACCCCCCCCACACACACACAGCACTATGTCCCAGGTTTAGGCATTTCTCATCTACTTCACTTACTATATCTCTACCCTAATTGGTTTTCTTGACTTTCTATACTTGCCTTCTCTAAGGCATCCCCCTGCCCCCACTACAGAATAACACGTGAGACTGTCCGATCAGTGTTGTTGAATAGAACTTTCTGCAATGATGGGCATGTTCCATATCTGCAATGTCTCTTAGGATGACTACTAGTCACATGTGAGCACTGGAAATATGGCTAGTGAGATTGAAAAATTATTTAATTTTAATTAATTTAAAATTAAATAGCCACATTTGGCTGGGGACACCCTGTTGGAAAATACACCTCTAGCATGTAAACTCCATGACGAGGCCTTTCCTTAGCCATCAGAGATTGAATATTCCTTCTTTCTTGTTCCTAAAACCCCATATGCACATGATGCTTTACTGTTACTCAATTTCTTTTCTGGTATGTCTCACCTGATAATCTGTAGCTTCTTGAGGTCATGGATCTTATCCTGGAAATCACAATAAAAATAACAATAACCTCAATAGCAATAATTTGAGACAATTACCACTTACCTCCTCTCCCTATTTTTCTGCTTTAGTCTCCCAAAAGATTCCACAAATAATTCTGTTTTCTTGGAAAAGTCATTGAAAGAAAGCCTTTTTCCTTTATTTCTTGCTCTTCATTATAGGGAAAGATTATGGAAGCTATTGCAGAAAACCTAACTTTCAGTGGACCACATCATGTGTACTAATATGAGGGATCACTTTGCCTCAAAAGTTGGTAAGAAAGAAATACATCTTGACCAGGCTTTGGGGCAACCTTCTAGAGGAAGTGTTAAGGACTCAGCTGCTGTGCCTATGTTGTTCCAAGAACTATGCTGGGTGATAGGGATACAGCAGTCAGCAAAAGAGACTTGATTTCTACTTTTATCGAGCTTATATTCCAGACGAAAATAAAAATAATAAACAAGCAATGAAATAAGCAATATGTTTCAAAAATCAATATATATTTGCAAGGTTCTTTGAGAAAAGTTGGGGCATGGTGTGATACTTTTAGACAAGCTGAGTAACCCAACAGATATTTAGTCAGAGACCTTAAGAATAAGAATAATGAACCATACAAAGTTCTGGGGAAGAAGTGTTCCTGGTATAGGAGACAGCACATGCAATGATCTTGAGGTAGACCGTCACTTGCAGATCTCTGTGTAAAGAGCATCGATAGTATGAGGTGAGTATTGTCCATATTTATTGCAAATGAAGAGGCTGAGGCATAGATATATACACTAACCTTCCCAAAGTCACACAGCTAGTAAGTGACAGAGACAGATTTTGCACTATTCTATAGGATCCCAGAGCCCACGGTCTGGATCTTGATTGTTTAACATAAAAGTGCTTATGTAAAATAGATAGCTAGTGGGAAGCAGCCGCATAGCACAGGGAGATCAGCTCGGTGCTTTGTGACCACCTAGAGGGGTGGGATAGGGAGGGTGGGAGGGAGGGAGACGCAAGAGGGAAGAGATATGGGAACATATGTATATATATAACTGATTCACTTTGTTGTAAAGCAGAAACTAACACACCATTGTAAAACAGTTATACTCCAATAAAGATGTTAAAAACAAAAAACAAACAAAGATAGATCTGGGATCTATATAGACCATTAAAGCTCATCTGATCAGCCAAAATATCAATACTAGTCCAATAATAGGAATGTTATGTAAGGTAAAAACCATGTGAATGATAGCCACTACAGTAATACAGGCATATAATGCCAGCAGCTGAGGATAAGCTTTGAGTTTAGGTTTAAGACAATAAATTGTGCTAAAAATCCTATTGTGAAAGCAAACCTATTAGATTTCACATCTAAATAATTTCTTTCATAGTTAGATGACTCCTTACTATTTTTTTAAAGCTCTTCTCTATGATAATACCATTGTTTTACTTACACAGTAGAATTTGTCTAGTGGTTCAAATAGTTTTCTATTTAGCTCATAAAAAAGTAGAAATCATATGATATTATCTCTAGATTCCACTATATTCTGAAGCTATTATCATCAATATATTTTATCCTCTGGCTATGAGATATGAGAAGCTAATTTCCTAAAAGTAATATCTCAGAAATACTCCTTAAGACTTAACCTTTGGAAAAATAAGTGAAAATAGTAGGAAAGTCCTATTACAAATTGTTTGCTTGCAAATATAAGATGTCACCGACTAGAGATATTCAATCATTACTTTAAGTCATGATTTTAAATATTTTATGTTAGGTAGCCCTTCGAGAATTTAATGAAGATCGTGAGTCCTTTCCTTCCAAATTCCAAGTTTGCAATTTTCCCCAGTTCCCCAAGGCTATCGTCCATAGGCATTAAGTAATGTTAAAAAGGTTAATAACACTTATTTTAAGACCTTTGGTTCTGGGTCATTTCTTCAGAAATATCTATGTAAAATTACCATATGTATTTCCTTTATTTCATTTATTCTCTACTTTTCTGAGTACTATATATATGTACTTCTATTTTTATACTTCTCTTTTTTTCACATAACACGTAACATTCTTAATTTAAAGTTTAGCAAAATGTGTGTGTTCATGTGTGCACGTGCACACACGCGTGTGGAATGTTTTCTTGATTTTCAGTCTTATTTCCAGGTCCCAGACTTTTTTCCTCAGTCCCTCAGGGTTGATGCATTGTGCTGATGCACTCGTTTCTAATAAGATGCCCACACCATCAACAGCTGCTTGTTACACGTTTCTTTTTTCGCAGAAAATCTCTGTTCCCCCAGTCTGCCGCCTTCCTTGGCTAAGAATATTTGAAGAGTTCTATAACTTTAAATATCAAATGACACATTCACCAGGGTAATAAGTTTTGTTTTCACGTTTTATTCTGTAACCTCTTAATTTAGGGCCATATCTTAAGTAACAGAAAATAATGAAATATAATACATATTTCAAAGAGAGTGAATTTGAGTAATTCATTTTTATATGTCTTAGGAACCACCCAACTCCATGCAGCTGCATCATAATTGTGCTATTGCATTGGTATCCAGGAAAAGTAGGCATGAGTATGGATGGATCATTTTTCAGATACAATACACTGATACAGATACATCCCAGCGTGGATATCGTCTTGTCATTGCATCCCCAAAGTAACATAGGTTGAGAAAATAATAGCATTCTTACGGTTAACTTGATAAGTGGTCACACAGATGACAATTCACTCTTAGAATTACCATGTGGTAGTAGTAATAATTCCTACCAGCTAAAAGGGTTCCATGGTCACACATTTGGGGAATCATTGAACTAAATTTAGTTGAGGCTTTGTATTTCTAGAATGTTTTGTGAAGCTCTAATAGAGGATAATACAAGCAAAGATTACAAAACCTATTTGACTTTGACCTTTGGACCATTTTTTTTTTTTCATAAAGGACAAGTACCATTTATTTATTGGAAACTGTTTTTCTATATTATGGACAATCAGGACCATGTGCTTTGACAGAACATGAAGGCACGGTTCATGAATAAACATGGGGAACATTCCGCAAATCTTGAGAAAGATCTGTGCTTCACCACAAAAATTAGATCATAATTTCTTGCCGCTTCTTCAGAATTAACAAAGTGAAGGACTCAGAAGTCTGCAATATACCTGCCCTGAAAACACATTTAGGCTGCACTTTCTGAAATACTTTGTTTGAAATTAATACTCATTATAATTGTATTTCACATATTTGTAGGAAAAAAAATGATGATTGAAAAACTTTGTTTGGTCTGACCTCCATACCTGATATGGTTAGAGCTGTTACTACTCCAAGGAAGATACAGTAAATCATTTTACTTTATCCTTATATCAGAGTGGAAAACCTCCAAGGCTTATCATTTCATTTGAATGTATAAATTTTTATTTTCATTAAAAAATATTTTTTAGCATAATCCAAGTCAATTTGTTTGCTGACATGGTTCAGAATACCTTCTCTAAGAGGTATGTCTATTTGTTTGTACAAAGGGCCAATCTGATGCTTTCTAATTTTTTCTTTCATGATCCAAAGTTACACTATTTTATAAAATTTTGGATAAAATGTGCTGTATAATGTTTATAACTGTTTGCTCAACGGTGAAAGACTCCTATTAAATCCCCATCATAAAAATGCATAAGTTAAAGTATCAAGGAAGAGGGTCTCTTTGGTTCTGGGTGATATATTTAATTTTCTAGGCTATGTTTTCTACTTAGAGTTATCTTTGACTTTTTCTTATTTTTTCTACATTTGCTGGTGATACATCTGAGAAACATTTTCAATATGAAACTAATAAAATTTTATGTTTTAAATGGAGGTGAGGGTAGAGAAAATTTAAAATATAAATTTTAGATCTCTCCTTTTTTAACTATATATAAAGTTGTATCTTCTGCTGGGAGTATGGAATAAGATATAAGTTGTGTTGAAGGTAAGGAAGTCAGTTTGGGATATGCTGATTTTCAAATGCATACATTACAGCCAATTGGAGAGCTTTAGTAAAAATTTATACACATGGAGTTATATTTTGGGAGAAAGATTGGTGCTGGAGATTCAGTATGGAATGCTATTCCAATATATGTTAATACTGAAGACTTGTGAGTTGATACAACTTCCAAGAGAAAGCATATAGCATGGGATGGGAAGAGTACCCACAATTTCAGTATTTGAAAGGAAGGCAGAATAATAAAGGATAGTGGAAAGGATTGAAAATAAATGGCTAGAAACGTAGGCAAAGCAAGAGAGATTGAGCTCTTGGATGCCAAGAAAGGGGGGGATATTTAAGGTGGACATAAAATCGAAAGGACCTTCTTAATGTTATTAAGACATTAGTCAAGATGAGAATAGAGAGACTGAGGAAAAAACATCGATAAAATATGCCATCAGGCCCCAGGGCCACGGGGGGTCATTTGAACATTTGATCACTTTTAAATGAAGCAAACAAACAAAAATAACACCAATAAACTGTTCTGCTTTATCTATATAAACTCTATCTCAGAAAAACTAAAGAGTTAATGAAGGGAAATTAGTCTTTATAAAAGTAGTATAGCATGAGCAAAGAATGTTGAAAATCACCATCTTGAAATTATTAACAAATAATTACTTGGCAATGATCAATTGCCGTTAACATAGCAGAAAGATAGTTTGACTTTGTGTACTGATGGAAGTACACAAAACTACCTATGATGTATTCTTTAAAAAATCAAACCTGAATCTGACAGCCAATTTACAGGAAATAAAGGGAACATTTGGATATTGATTTAAGGGAACTGTAAAAAAAGGTATGATAAAACAGGGGAATACTGATTGGATATTTAAAAATATTTTAAAAGTTTATTAAATTTTAGGTAGGGTAAAGGTATTACGATTATATTTTTAAAATAATCCCTCCATTTTGGAGATGCACTCTGAAATATTTATTTATGAAATGATATAATATCTGGGCCTTTTCTTCAATCTAGGAGAAGAGATAGTCAGTGGAGTTTTGCACAAAACAAGATTGGCATTGAGTAGATAATTGCTGAAGCTGGCTTACATGTACAAGTGAATTTATTAAAATTTTATCAAATTTTATGTTTGAAAGTTTTGATAATATTATGTTAAAACAAATACAGAATGAAAGGAATTATTGCAGTGAAATTAAAGAGAGGAAGAGATAAGAAAATCGAGGTAATTCTCTTACATGTTTTGATAGTGAAGAGATGGCAAAGTAGGATATATAAAGATCCATAATATTTACTGAAGAATTATTATGTGGTGGACACTACTTTCACTCTATGTCGATATCCTTAGGTTATTATAACAGTCATGTTATTTCCTCATTTAATAGATGAAGTACCTGAAGGCAGGGAGGTTAAATGGCTTGTCCGAGTTCTCGCAATTGTTAAGTGACAGATCAGGATATGACATGTTAGCTCCAGACAACCATAGTGCTCTGTACTCCATCACATGGTGTAGAGGAGGAGTAAGGGGGCCAGGGAGACTGACAGCTGAGGATATTCAAGAGCAATGGATGGAACAGATTCCAAAGCATGTAGGAGAGTGTAATCTGGAACTCAGGGACAGTAGGGTTAACTTTAAAAGAGAGAAGGGATATATGAATGAGCTATGTGATCTGGATAAAAATCACTTAACCTTGCATAGGCTCCATTTCTATCTTTGTTCAAAAGAAAAACAGAATAAATGTCTCACTTAACTGTTGTGAGGATTGAATGAAGATTTTTACTTTCTGGAAATTTAGGATCATTAAGAAACTTCAAACTGAAATTAATAATCCCAACAGATTTGTATTTTTCATAACCAACTCTTAAAAAATTGGATGATTTGCTGTGAAAAAATTCACCTATATTTCAGCATTTTTGCCAACTTCATTCCAATTTGCTAGTTTTCAGCTGCTGAATTCAAGTAAAATACATTTGATATTTTATATGGAACTCTGCTTAATTTGAATGGCTACTGTGGATTTTCAGAAACACCAACTTATTTTACTTTTGGTAATAATAATTTGGTAGTAAATCACCTGTAGACTTCAAAGTTTCACAGAGGAAGTTCAGCTATCATGGATGGAATTAAGTGATATATATTTATTACAATCTCCTAAGCTTGTAAGTGAGAAAACTATGACATATGCTAGAAAAATACTCTGAATTAGATTGTGCTGCTACTCAGTGGAAGAATCACAAATAAAAACTTTTTTTTGATTTCCAAAGTCTGCTTATTCTGAAAACTGAATATGTGAGAAATGTAATCAGTCAGATCCTGGTTCCCACCCAAGGTTTACACTTTGGTTCGGAAAAGTGTGCACATCATTTTTTCTCACTATTAGTTCCTGCATCAATTAAATTAACAGGTTGGCATAAATTAATCCATTACCTAGATAGCACGGGGTGAACTCAGAATAGTGTGGTAGAAAGTACATGGGTCTGATCTCAAATAAGTGTGGGTTTCATCCTACCTTTGAAGAGAAGTCGGACTTTGGGCAATTTCTTGACAGCTTTGAGTCATTGTTTCCTTATCAGTAAAGCAGAGACAATAATAAGTGTAAAAAATTCTAATACAAAATAGTGCGTTCTTATTAAATGTTAATTAACTTTTTCACCACCACCCCATCACTCCTACCTGGTCAAAAGTGCCTATGGGATTGCGGGAAAATTCCTTTTATCACAGGATCTTTACCTCTGTAGCAAAGCAAGAGCAAGAATTGTCTACTTGCTGAGAAAGAACTCACAGTCTTTACATGAGCGCATAGCAAATAGCAGATGATTTCCCTCGTAATAGTGATTTTCTGCATAGACAAAGGGGTTATGGATAATTTCCATAGGCATGGTGATGTCACTTTTTATGAATTAAGTGCAAACAAAATACAAATATGATTCATTTCCTCGAAAACGGCAGATTGTTTGCTGTGCTCTTTACAAAAGGAGACCAATATGATACAATACACAGAGAAGAAGAGGGAGTATTTGCACTTAATGACATCCCTTCCTGTAAGAATGCAATTCCTCCACACTCTGCCACAAGCAGATGCTTGTTGATAAGAAAGTCATCAGAAAGTCTCTTTTTGCAGACGGTACACACAGTTTTCTGGGGTTTTTTTTCGTTTTGTTTTTTTTTTCTTTTAAGTAATGTTGCATAACACTGTCACAATTAAACATCTAATTAGGTTTCACATAGTTATGCTCATGTCCAACAATCTCAGTGTCAAACTATAGTTGCAAAAAATATTTGAATGCAAAGATTCGTGAATATGTCTTTGAGGAAAATGGATGCTGATTGCACTTTAAATATTTAGCATAAGAAATTCCAACATGTTTAGCAGAAGGAACTGAAATCATTATACAAAGACTGTAAGCTTAAAGTCTTTTGGGGGAGGGTTAAGCATGACCATCGGAATTAACTGTATTCAAATGTTTTTTTATTTTCTGAAAAAATATAAAATTTCATATCTTACACTACAAAAACATGTACACAAACCAAATCCACATAGAGCTTCAAACAGAGAAAATATACAGAAATGCTAACTCTTCCTTGAATTAATGTTGAGGCAGGGACTTGAGATATCTCAATGCCTAACATAGAATAATGCTATACAGCTGCTTCTGACTTGCCTGAAACTAAAACATTCTAACAAACATATTAACAAATGACTGAGTCTAAGTTTTATTCTCAGACTATTATAAATGAAATTTTTTACACTTTTAAATAATAAATTGTAAAACTATTAGCACCTAAAGATGCAAAAACATGTTGACCACTGAAACTTCTGCTGTCGAGATAGCCCAGCCTGAATAGATATGACATTCTTTGCCACCTTCAATTTTTTTCATTTACATTTAAAAGAAACAAATAACGTTTGATTCTGATTATTATAAATAGACTCTTTTTTTAAAGAATTGGTGTCTTTTCCTAAGCAATAATTATGTGGTCATTCTGAGTAAGAACATTCAATCGTTTATGTGTAAAAAGACTTTTTCATAAATCAACAAGAAATGAAAAGAAAGTTCTTATCTATTTCTTCTTTGATACGTTACTATATAATTAACAGCATAATAGAGAAAAATATTCAATGTAACCAGCTGTGCTACAGAGTTGAAAAAATGATGACTTATGTTAGTTATTAATTTCAAATAAAACTAGCACTTTGATTGTTTATTCATTATCATCATCATCATCATCTTATTGTACCTACTTTTTATTTATTTTGAGGTTAAACATCTGTGAGGACATAAGCAAAGACAGTTTACTATCATACTTAGCTTTCTTTTTTCTTTATTTTTAGAAAGGACAAAATGAGAAAAGGATCTTAGTCTACTATGCAACAGCATACATCTAGTAAATTTCTAACACCTGACTCAAATGGCATTTGCCATCTAATGTACAATTGCAGCCAACAAATGTCTTCCACAGGTAAATATCTCTGCTTGTGCTTTTGAGAACCCACTTTAAATGGGAGAAAGAATGATGTTAAAAAAATCTTTAACTTTCACATGGAGATTAAATAGCAGACATGCAAACACATTAAGTGCTCAATTGATATTAATTTTCCATTTTAAACTTGAGATAGGAAACTATTTCTTCACCATTGCACACTGGTTAAAACTCTTACAAACTGAGTTAAGGAGGTTTTGTATTGTTTTGGCAACTCTGAAACTAATGACGCTGACCACATTTAAGTTTAGGTAGAATATTGGAATATAATTTTTATAGTAATCCTACAACTTTAGAACACTGACTTGGTGATTATAACACAAGAAATAAAAGACCATGCACATTCATTTTTTTTAAATGGGAAAATCAAAATTTTTACATTTTTACATACAATTCAACAGCCAAGAAGAACTGATTATGTCATTTTTACATGTGAGCAAATGACAAGATTAGAAAACAAATTATGATTGATAAAAGTAGAATTGAGTGACTTCGACAGATATCAGTAAGTTGAGAATTACTCCCTGCTTGTGCCTATTTTTCAAAGTTAAACACTGAGAAAGACTTATGCTTTAAAGGTATTGTTACTGATAGTTAAAATAACATTATGTTCAATTTGACAAATCTATCTTATGTACTAAAATTATTGAATCTATATTTTATTTTTGGTTGTCTGGTAGGTGACGATATGAACCAAAAGGATAAGAAATCACACAATCAAGATTTGTCAAACCTTGCCCTGGGTTACTGCCTTGTTGCATTTCACAAAAGCTGCCTCTCTCCTTGTTCCACTTCCCACATTTATAGATGAGATTGGCACTTCCCAATTGGTGATATATCCAGTGGTGAATAAATATTTTTGAAAGGAATTCTTTCTTCTTTTTTGGGGGGTGTGCAGGAGTGCATCTTCTAAAATCATATTGACATTCCTTAGAAAGTCTCAACCAAAGTGAGATATGGCTGAAAGCTATGTGTTTAACTTTCATCTCAATTTACTTTCCAAAATATACATTAAGGTTGCAAAGGAAGGAAATAAATTTGATCGAAATTAATTTATAATGTTCTTTTGTGAAAAAGAGAAAGTCTGCATTGTAACTTCAAATTCCAATCACTTAGATATATTCCGTCCTGACATCCCAATCATCTTTGAACACATAAAGCTGGAAAACAATTTAAGTATATTTGTTATGTGTAAGTAATTGCGGCTAGTCCATCAACTCTAAAATTTATGGTCATTTCTCTTTTAAATCAATAAATTTATTCTTACTTTGAAGTTTCTCAATTGTTACTTTATCACTTATATTTGGTTGGTTTTACTAAATTCGATAAGTGCAACACAATCTCCAATTACTTTGTACAAAAGGAATTAGTTTAGTTACTTTTTTGTTTCCTGAAAAAAACAAATGCATCTTTCATAATGGTGATGCCTCCTTACTTGTGATTTTATCAAGACAAAGTTAAGTCCATCTCTCTCTATTTTGTCCGGAAATTTCACTACTATAGAGTATACTTAAGCATAGTTTGTGTGGACCCATGGTACAGTATAGACCCAGTAAAGAATTATAGCCCTAATTGGACAGGACTCAATATATCATTTGAAATTGCTTAAAACTTCCATTTTTCCCTATATTCTTTAGCAAAGAGATACTTAAGTAAAAGGTGGGCAGGGTAGAAAGAAGGTACGTCCCAAAAGTTTATTCTTGTATATGCTAACATTTGACTGAAACAGGCTCTTGGGAAAGAGAGAGGGAGTACCAACAATATAATGCTGGTATATTCCCTATGGATGTCACTGATCCAAGCTACTCCAATAAAACTATTGCCATTGATAACCACAAGTAGGCTGTATTTTGCTTAAAGGCTGTGCTCTTTGAATAATCACGTCATTCATGATTTATAAAATGTAATAATACAAAAAAACTTGGTTATTTCGCCAAGGAGCTCAGTTTTGTTCAAGTTCTAATAACGGTTCAAATGTCAGTCTTCACCAAGTGTGGTATATAGAATGTACATAGGACATATATTTCTTAATAAGGCCAATAAATAACACTTTAGATTGGCTCATCAAAATAAATTCAGTTCAGTGTAACTGAATACAAGATGAAACTACCAAATGAACAAACTTCCATCAACAAATAAAACTGTCAAGTTTTGCCATAGAGAAAATTCTAAAGGGGAAAATATATACATATGTATTTGTCATCATTCCATTGCTGCTTTAGTATCAAAATTTCTTAGAGCTGAGCCACAAGGGAGATGGTTACCAAGGATTAACACTTAGGGGTAATGCTTGGTGCTATGTGCTGGATTTAACAACATTAACACAAGTCTGCACAGTTAAATCCTTCTACATCCTGCTGAAAATGTGTCCTTCGGTGTCAACTTTGCTTGACAAGATATTTTCTGGGACTCAGAAAGGTGAAATTTCTTACAGGGGTGCAAGATTAATGGCTAGAAGAACTGCATTGTCACAGATATCACAAAGTGTTTTCAAAATGCCAAAGGGGATTTAGTCTTTTAGGCATTTCCTGTCGGTGAATAAAGAGATTTAGTAGCTTTTAGACACATGAGAGGAAAAAAGACACAAGCTTGTGTTAAATTTTGTTTTACAGCTTCCCTATTTCTCTGATTCCTAATACACTCTGGAACACTTGTTCCTGAATGTTGCTAAAATTAAAACACTATTAACAATGCAAGCAGAATGGTAATACACACATGTGCAAGCCACACACACACAGAGCTCCAACTTAAATTGATTCCTGGGTATATAGCAAATTATACAGTATATTCACATTTATTACCTAGTAGTTTCTAGAAGAACAACTAAAAGTAAATTTTATAACACAGAAAAATAAATATACACCCTGTATTGTACTTGTCCTTGATCAAGCAACATGTTTATACACAAGTTTCTATAACTTAACGCTGTGTAACAGCATTTAAAATTACAAAAGAAGATATCTATTTAGAAATTATCTAACCATATTGCTCTTCAATACACTTATGTAGACAATTAAGACTTGAAGTTTGAAGTAAACTTCAGTAAACTGCAGCTTTTGTTAGCCCACAAATGGCTATAAAACTTTTCCTTTCAAATAGATTCTTGGAAGTTTTGAAAAGGGCTGCCTTCATTCAGTCTATAAAGGTGCTATATATAGTTATATATTTCATGTATAAAATTCTGTAGACGTAGTGAGAAGGATTTTGTTGTTGTAATATAAGATAACGTTTAACCTCATGTTCTTATTCCATGCAGGTTATATTTGCTTCATTAAAAATGAAGATATTGAGAGGAAGATAAAGATATTTTAGGAAAACACTGATCACAAATTCTGTGGCTGAAACAAATGCTTTCTTAAGGTTTAGAAATCACTGAGTTTTCCCTTTTACCCCCTTTTTTGTTAAAATAAATCTCAGGGCTTGTTTACAAAGTGCAGAATCATTCACTTGACGAAGTGACAATTAACTGAAGTTACAATGGCACCATCCCGTTGACCAGCTGCACCTTCATTTCTTGAAGGCTGTTCATAATCTTCTTCTGGTGACCAACAAGAGTCACTCCAAGCCGTCTCAAATCCCTGCATGAAGAAAGCACACATTGGATGTATGTATTGATTCAATTGGTAGCACACCTCAATATTTCACGCTGGCAAAGAGGCAAACATTTTGCAGAAACTAATTAGATTACAGTCCCAATTTAGACATACAGGGTCCAGTTTTCAAAAGCAGGCTCTAAAATTGTACCTGAAAATCTGTTTGCAGTCAAAGATATATTTAAAACAAGGAGTGATATATATTTGCCTCCCTTTTTGGACACGATTATTTTGGTGGCACAGAACAGTGAAAAAACAAATTTGTACATGCTTACCAATAAATATTTAAATTAAAGGGTACAATTTCATTGAACGGTTTTGAAAATATGGACCTACAATATGAACAAGCACTTTTTTTTTTTTTTGCTAAAAGAAGTGAGCATAAAATATACTTTAAAAAATTTCATAGCTAAGCAGTTGAAGATCGAACTTTTCAAATGACTCAGTCAGCACAATCATCTTCTATAACAGATATCTTTAGGGAATAATCAGCACTACATTGCTCTTATAACACAAATATTTTATTTTTTACTTGGAACCCAAAGTGGAGGAGCTTTCTTCCTTTATCAAATACAACTAGGCTCTATTGGCATTTAGAGCATTCTGAAGATTACACGCTATCAAGCAGTCTTTTCAACCAAGATGCTTTCATACTGTTTCTTTTAAACAAACTTATTATTCAAAAGAAAACTACAAATGTTTAGATTCTTAAACTACAAGCATATTATGGAGCTCAAGGCCAGTGCTCATGGTTTTTAAATGTTATTTCATAGGATATTCAGGAATTCTATTTTCCCAAAATATGCATTTGGCAAATATAATAATTCAGGTACGTTTGGCAAATAATGTTAATTATTTAAAAATGAGCATTAACAATTCAAGATTTTTAAATGACAAGGGATGTTTGGTAAGTTAGATTTTTTAGATAATTACTCTATTTAACACATTATGCTAAAAGTAGAATATTTTTGCATTCAGTAAATGCATCAATTTCAGATTGTCTTAGAATTCTTTAGAATTGGACACAATGACACGAATTATTATATGTAAAATTGAATAGTTTTGGAAGATCAAAGAAATCTCTTAATTATCAGAGGATACAAATTGAATAAACGGGTACTTAACCTCCATGTGTATTATTATTGGAAATAATTATTTATCTAAATAATATCTTAGGTGTCTTTTTCTTTTTATGTTTTCTTGATTTCTTATGAGAGTTTTAGCAAATGGCAAATAGCTAAAAAAAAAAAAAAAAAAAAAAGCAATCACTTGGCTAGATAACACAGCCAGTCTTAGCAGAGCCAGGACTAAAACCAGGAATCTGACACCAAAGTCCATACTCTTAATTTCTCATTTCTCTGAGATATAATTTTGAGCAAAGAACTTTAAATTACATGTAATTATTTATTCATCTGTAAAATGAGAACTCTGTATATATAACATCAAATATCCAAAATTCTAAAAGAAAGAAGATGTCTAATAAAGGAAATCAAACACTTACTTCTTTGACTGAAGCTATGGTAACACAATCTATAGAAGTATACTTCATGGCAACTACAGTTATGGGCTAACTAATACTCTCATGTTTCCACATGTAATTTATGCATCATGAATTGTGAAGACAGGAGAATTCACGGGTGCTCACTACCAAACTTTGGACCTAAGTCAGGAGAAAAGAGTCTAAAATTCCTTAAACTGAAAGCAATCGACCTCTACTAGAGAATGTAAATAATTAGTACTTGAAATAAAGTTTAAAACATATGTTTTATCATATGCTTTATAAACCTACAGGTGATTCTGACAAATTCAGATTTGAAAGTACTGATTTAATATATACGTATTTAAACTGCACAATTCATATGGCCAACCCAATTAATAGGAATGAGGTTTTGAAAATAGCTATTACAGTTTATTCTGAAAGACCTGAAAACATTTTACAGGTTTTCCTGCTCAAACAGGGTGGACTTTGCATATACAATACCAAAACCTTAATTTGAAGTGTGTGTCTATGGGAGGGGCATGGGTGTATGCGTGTATGTATTCCATATTCCAACTCTTGGTTGTTTTGTCTAACTCTTATGAAATCACTCGTTTGACTTATTTTTGTTTCCACTGTCTTAATCTGTTATTATATTATATGTAAATATAACCTCATTCTCTGCAAATAACCACAAGAAAGACTCTGGTTCAGTGCTTTGGGAATTTAAATTTTTTGTGGCATCTATATCATGCTAAAGAATGAATGTTTTAAGGAATTGTATTGGATTAATACAGTTATAGAGTTTGTGTTTACAGGCAAATAAAACCTGTCCTTCTTCAGAACATTTCATATATCTAGATTTTAAATTAAATTTGTTTGAATTTTCCCAAGCATAAAATTTTATTTAGGGTCATCTTATGATCTGATTATCCCCTAAGATTCATACGGGAGGAAGGTCAGACCACTGAAATTCTCTCTCTCCTTCTTCCTCTCTCTTCCTCCGTCTCACCTCCCACCTCTACCCCTCCTTCCACGGGATAAACGGAATTATGAAAACACAGCATTGAGTTTTACATACTGCCATAAATTATGTGTCTTTAATGGAATGCTGTTGTTTTTAAAATCTGATCTGTCATTTCAAAAACTGTCAAATTAATGTGCAGAGATTTAGAAAGTAGCATTTATAATGCATGCAATATACATTTACCTTTACAAAATGTGATTTACAGTTTAAAAGTGGGGAGAAATAAGATTATTAATGCAGTTAAACTTGTTCTCAGCAGCAAAGTAGTTTCTTTAAAAATCCCATTTATTATTTTTCTAATAATACTACAAATGAGAATTAAAAAGGTATTAGCAAAACGTTTCTAGTAAAGGTTAAGTAACTTTATTCCAATATTGATAAGTACATTAAAGTATTTTCTTTTATGTAGTTTTGTCTCACACTTTTGTGATTTCCAACAATTTCCATTTTACTCCTTAAAGTACATATTAAATGGTCAATTTAACAGTAATAATGTGAGAGAAATTTGATAAAAACTGAAGTATTTTACATTTCATGATGAAGGTGCTGCTCTATTTGCAATGATTTTTGAAAAAATAACTTGAAAATGGTTTAAGATGTATTTTACTATTTCATTTTTCTATATAGGAATTTTTGTAGCAAGACAAAGTTTTAGGTGTGTCCCCTTTACAAATATTGTACTAATTTTTATCATGACCACGTGTAATCTTAATACCCAAAGCCAATTCTAATGATGATAAACTATATTTCAGCATAGGCCTATGAATCTAAACATGATGAGAATAGTATTGTTACATAAAAAATGGTTTGGATTTTGTCAATAAAGCATGGTTAGTTTTAGAAACGCTGCAAATATAATGAATTGCCATGGTTGTGACAACATTCCAATCTTTTTTTCAAATGTTATTCCATAATATTAAATAATGGAAAACACTGATATTATGGTGCTAAAATGGCAGAATGAAAAGTGGAGAATAACGAGAGGTGTTTAGTTGATATTGGAGCCAGCTCTTGATTATTCAGGATGTAGTTCATCCACTTGTAGAGGAAACATTCCCTTACTTTCTTCTCCCTTCTGCTTTACACACCTTTTAGCCACATCATTGGTACTTAGCCCCACCAACACTGGCTGGATAGGAGAAGGGAGAAGAGAGTTTAATGAATATTCACTAAATTTCAGTGCTTATTCTTTTTGTCATAGTTTTATTATGCAGTTGTATGTTTGGACTTTTTTGGTTCACTTAGAAGAATCCTGATAATCATTATATATGTACTGTACAAGATAAATATACATATATTTGGCAAGAAAGAACTTAACCATGACCTGGTTATGTTTTTCAATGGTTGAGACCTTGTGAGGGTTACACTAGACATTTTAGCTTACTTATGTAGAGCACAGAGGATAGTAAGCACTCCTATGTGTGTTTTAGGCATATAATAAATTATGCATAATGATAAGTTAAATTTATTTGAATTAGTGTGCACAAATTTTGGCTCTAGATTTGTGACACTTTCCTTTAAAATATTTTAATATTTTAAGACCCTATTTTAATAAATGATACTAATAGGAATCTCTTCAGCTTACGCACAATTGATATAATATTTAAGTTCATTGGACTTTGCTCATTTTCTGAATAATCAAAAGTTGACAGTACTGGTCTGACAAGAAGTTTAAAAAACAGCTGTAATACTGTCCTTAATTCAAATCTTTGGATTCATTTTGCAACTCACCTCAAGCTCACAATTCCCCCTATCGACCATAACTCACTGCACTTAAACACCATAGTACAGATTGCATAATTACTGCTACAACAATTGTTCTAATATGAGTACTGTTCACAGAACAGCAAAGTTGAGGCACAGAGATCAGCAGACAGAAATATCTAAGGTTGAAAGCCACTTTCATTGAACACATTTTAACTCTAAGATCTTGAAATATTTCATTTCTATTCCACATCAAGCCATACATGTATGTGCTTGCAAAAAATAAATAAATAAATAAATAAAATTAAACCTTTATGAAGGAAATTTTCACCAAAGTATGTGGTTCTGAAAAACTGTAATTGTTTACTCTTCCTTATTCTAAACCCACCATGAGAACAAATTTAATGGCACAAATTATAGCATATTTTTCTTATGTAGGTATATGGCAGTTTGATCTTTTGCTTTATATTAATTAATTTTAGTTTTTTTTCTAAGCATTTATTACAGGTATGAATATTTCTTCCATTTATCAGTTTCTATTATACTCTGGCAATAATACTGACACTAATATTTTATTTTATTAAAATATTATACAGACTACATAAAATTATTGTTTAGATATAGGCAAAGACCATGTATAAAAAATCATTAAGTATTTGAGTTTGTCTTTACTGATATCCCAGTTCCTTTGCCATAGTCCTTAATAATGACTGACTTTTTTTGGTGAAGGGCAAGCAAAATGCATAGATAATTTTGTTTCTTATATTTCTGACCAAACAAGTAACTGATTATCCACTCTTTTGTGAGTTCTTTAACATAATATTTTGATAAATATGTTCTTACTAATAGAAAACAAATATGGTCAAAAACACAATAAACAGGACTTTCCTGGTGGTGCAGTGGTTAAGAATCCGCCTGCCAATGCAGGAGACATGGGTTCAATCCCTGGTCTGGGAAGATCCCACATGTCGCGGAGCAACTAAGCCCATGTGCCACAACTACTGAGCCTGCACTCTAGAGCCCTCAAGCCACAACTATTGAGCCCGTGTGCCACAACTACTGAAGCCCATGTGCCTAGAGCCCATGCTCCGCAACAAGAGAAGCCACCATAATGAGAAGCCCGCACACCACAACGAAGAGTAGCCCCTGCTCGCCACAACTAGAGAAAGCCCACACACAGCAATGAAGACCCAACTCGGCCAAAAATAACTAAATAAAAAATAAATAAATTTATTTTTTAAAAAATCAGTCCTCCAATTCAAATACTTAAAAACAAACAAACAAAAAACCCCACAATAAACAAGAGGACATGTATTTAAAAGGTGTTGGACTCTCCAATAAATCAGCTTCACTGAAGTTAAGCTTGGCTGGCTCAGTTCCTAGTAAGGAATGTGTTATTATGGTCCCAGGAAACTCAAGCAATTGACACACGGTGACCAACATTCTCTGAACAGGAAGATGTTGGTAAGTCTCTTAATTTCACCTTACTCTTCTGGTCAGAGTAAATAAATTAAAACATAAAATATCTGAAAGGAGGCAATATAGCAGGAGGCAACAAGCTACCAAAGTAACAGAGAGAGAAGAAATTGAACCAAGTAGAGAAGAACTGACGAGACAAAAATACTGGAAAATAGAAATGAGTTGCAGACCATCATAAGATGATAGAAGAAACTATTAGGGCTTGAAAGAAAACATACAAAATGAGAGAGTTTGGAGATAGAAGGGAAAATAGGAAAGTAAAGAGAAAGGAATTAAAAGAAATAAGAAAAAGTGGAACCATAATTCTAAAACACTCAACATATTTACAGTATTTGGGGGCCCCAAAGAAAGTAAAACAGAGGTAGCTAATGCAAGAGCCATTATTGGTGATTATAACTATTCTCTGAAGGCAGAAGCAAAAAAAGTAGTGGATATAAATATATACATGTATAGTGCTATTTTAATAAAAAAAAAGAGACATCATTTAATGCAAATAGTTTTATTATATATTTACAAGTAATCTGACATCAGGTAGAAGAAATACCTACAGTATCATTTTAATATAAAATGACAAATGACTTTAATAAATTAAAATGACCATTTTTACAGAAAAATTAAAGAGCAATCATGTAAAAATAGTTTTAAATTATCAGTAAAATTTTCCATTTATTATTTTAAGTATAGCACAGATGAGTTTTTTGAGTGTCCAAAGAAATAATGGGCAAAGTATACGTGTCATCAAGTATATATGATTTAGTGGTGATGGTGAAAATGAGATTCAATAAATTAAGATAGCCAGTTGAGTGGTGATTTTAGGTCCTTTCAGCTGTAGTTATGGAGAAGAGAAATGCTGAGAGAATGTGACACTAATTGGTGATAAATGATGGTACCCTGTTACCTTTTGTTGATGGGCAGTGAATTCAATGAACCAGAGAATGCCAGAATAGAGATGGTGAGAACCAAGCACTCAGTGTTCATATTATGTGAAGTAATGGAAGAAGTTCTGTGGTTTAGTGCTTTAGAAGGTTCTACCATGTTTTAAACCTTACAACAATATTTTAACCTTTGAATTTGTAGGTAATTTGAACTAAGTTATCATTTTATTCACAGGTTAAAACATCATTCGTGATACTGTAATCTAGATGTAACCACCATAACAACAGTTAATTTTCACAAATAACAAATATTAGGCTAAAGTAATTATACATACAGAGTATATAATAAGATACAAACAACTTACAACCTTAAAGGATTCAATATTTAACTCTAGTGATTTTTATTGAATAAGATTGGATAAACTTTATCTTAAACGTGCAAACAGAAAAGGGCACAATTGGTTCCACTGAGATTGTACCAAATAACAAATCAGAGGCAGGATCTAATATATCCTTGGATTGCAAGAATATAATATGCACCACTTAGAGAGTAAACAAGATTCCTGCCTGGGAAGCTTTGCTTAAGCTGATGTTACCTGGGTATTCATCAGAGCCAAAATTTGAGTATGTTTTGTTGTTATTTAGGGCTAGCCACACCAATTGTGCTTACAGTTTGTTTTGTTTTGTATTTACATTCATATAACATAGGTATCAGTATAAAAACTTTGTCAAGAAAACATCTTTTCCACAACACAAAGTACCAGTATTTTGCCAAGGAGATGTTATTCCAATTATTCAAATATGCATATGTTATTTGTTTGAAGTAAAGAAGCAAAGATACTGGCCACAAGTAGCATTAACCATGCAGTTGTTAACAATACAGGCTAAAAATGAAGAGGCTTTTTTGAAAGCTGCCATACATGGACAAAGGTTAACTGATTTCCCTTGACCTCATCCAGATTGGTTTCCGAACAATTTTTCTCACCCCAGCAATTATGTAAAAATTATCAGAAAAATTACTCACTCCAAGGTCACCTGAGCCACAGCGTCCATTGAACTGTATCCATTTTCCATGAAAATCTCTGTATATCGGCCCATTTTGATTGCTTCTAGCCATTCACCTACTGATCTGTAGGCCCCAGACCCCAGTGAGCCATGTTCTGCTAACAAATTAGGTACTCTAAAACACATAAAACACAAATATTAAAAGTAACATTTAAACTCTTTTGTAACAAATTATATTGTAATATTAGCTCATAATCAATGGATCTTTGAGTCTATAAGTATATTTATAATAGAAAAATATACAAATGCTAACAAGGAAGAAAGTAATTCAAAATACAGAACACAAAACAATCTATTCAGATTTTTTCTATCTATAGTTAATGATGACTTATAATGGCTTGATATGTACATTAGCTAAAAATTCCATGTAGTAATTTAGATGTATTTACTTCCTAAAGCTGTTTTGTTTGTAAAAATAGTATAGAAAATGCTACCAAATAGAGATATGCAGGATAATTTGTGTAAAGCCAATTGCTTCTAGACTTCACTAGAGAAACTCATGCTCATTTGAGCTACTTTCCCAGGAGACCAGAAGTTAGTTATCCTTTATATTATGCTCTTACATATACAGGGGTGCTTGTTAATTCACCTAATTACTGGTTAATTCCAGTAGTGGAACTGGAAAGCAAAAAAGCCACACTACTCATCTTCTCCACATCCAATTCTTCCTGAAGTTCTCGTCTTTATACTCTGCGATAAAATAGTCTGCTCCTTCCTCGTTTTCAGTCCCCTCACAATCTATAATTGTGTGTACTAGCCATTCGACTTCCAATATATTGCAAAGCTGACCATTTCTATTTAATTTTTCACCACCTTAGTTCAAGACATCATCATGTCTTACCTGCACAAGCACTCTAGCTCATAGTTATTCTGCTAAATTCTACCCTCACTCTCACAATGTTTTTATTTTGTTTATCTCTCTCTCCCCCAACAGTGTGTTGCTCAATGTTGTATAATCAGCACCTAGCCCACAGCATGACACAGAGTAGACACATGAATATTTATTGGATGAATAAGTGGACATTTGGTAGTAATTTGTAGCCATTAAACAGTACGGTCAAAGATTTGTTGAAGATAGAATGGAGAATAGAATCTCGAAGTTGAGATTATAGAAGAGTTGCAATTTTTGGTAATAGCAAAGTCTAGAATTTGACTATGAAAAAGAGTCCAAGGTGGGCTAGAGACCAAAATCATTGAAGGGGAAAATTTCAAGTATTGAGAGATATTTGAATATCATCTACATGGTTACTCAAATCACCTAGTTTTGTGACATGGGTTGGGATAGAGAGAAAGAGACAGTGAATCAGGAACTAACACCTTCTAGAACCATGATTTGTAGATGACTGAATAAAGATGGGGTAGTGAGCGATACAGTCCTCCCCAGTATCTGCAGGGGATTGGTTCCAGGACCCCATCCTCCACCCCATGGATACCCAAAACTATGGATGTTCAAGTCCCTTATATAAAATGGTGTAGTACAGTCGGCTCTCCACATCTGCACATACAGAGGACCAACTGTATAGTCTTAAGCTAAATCTATTTAAATGAAACCTAGCAAGCTGAATTCTACATAATGCATACAAGGAAATATGAAAGTTCTTTGGAGATTTTAAAGCTGCTCTCAAGCTATAATGATGATGCTGATATATATTAATACAATTTAGAACATAAAAATATATTTTTATGATTTCCTTTCCTTATATCCATTTGTGACAACTTAACATAACTCAAACAAGTAGATGAGAGAAACACAATATTTTAGATGACAATAAACAATTTAAAAGCAGTTATTTCGGGAACAACATAAGGAATGAACTCTAAGATGCATTCTCCAGTTGCTACCATAGAAAGGTAATGATGCCTGAACAGAGTTTGAATATTCATTCCTCATTTGTATTTAAAAATGACTTTTTGCCTAGTAAACAAATGTTATACCAGAATCATAGAACTTATGTAACTTTATCAACAAATTGTTTCTCATTTAGTTCATACTATGGGCAGCCAATTCAGTTACCAGCAGGATACCTTTTCTTGTGGAGATAGACAACTGCCTTATATATAGTGAAAATAACAATTTGGTAAGTTTTCTAGTACAGAATCAAACTGATTTATTTTTTGAGAGGATAATTTTGTAATTTTTCAGGTAAAAGAGGTAAGAATGCTTTATATAATGTAACATTATTTACATGCATTCACATGCATTCAGAAAAGTTTACAAAATGTTCATTTGCTCACACAAAATTTTTCCACAAGATTACTCATTTATTATTTTTAAGTCCTGTTCATACTACACAGTAAATGATTATCCAAATATCTGTACTCAACTGGATAAGGAAAAGGAGTTGTTGATGTTCATAAAATATGACAGGTGGTGAAATCTATTCTAAGGAAATCAAAGAGTAATTGTTGTTATATATCTCCTGTTTAAAATTATACCAGTGCTTAACTGGATTTTCCCCATCATCTTATAATCTTATGTTCCCCCATCCAAACCTATGTGGGGTCCAAAGCACCTGAAAATACACATATTTGGGGATTTTTTAAAATGCTACCTGAATCTGGCTATAGTTAACATTTATCTGCAACTGGTAGGTTACACTATTAGATTAGGTACAGATGTTTTAAAGTATAATTTAATCATTTATATTTCACTCATTATAAAGGAATAACATTATGCAAAAACCATATTCAAATAAATTAGTGTAATATAGGTTCATAGGCTAGCATGTGTACACAAGTAATTTCATTAACTTGATATTTGTGGCATCAATCTGAATTAGCAATATTCAGAAAAATCTCTCCAGACTGGCCTTGTACCTGCTCGATGCATTAACCAGCGTCTTCAAGCTACTTGGGTTACGTATCAGCTTGTCCAACATGTTGACGATTTCATCAAACTTGGGCCTGCTATTTCGGTCTTTCTGCCAGCAATCCAGCATTAATTGGTAGAGAGCAGCAGGACAGTCCATGGGGCTTGGCAGACGGTAGCCTTCCTCTACAGCTTTAATCACCTGCGTAAAGTGAAAGAGAACCGGTCCCCCAAAGCCACACATTTAGTACAGAATAGCTTGAGAAATTTCCCACTGTTCAGTTTGCATCCTTTCTTACTCTTACTCTTGCAGTAACAAGCAGCATCACTGTCTCTAACATCCCTGATTATTCCATTTGCTGCAAAATACAACAAAGAAAAAATATGCTATCGCACAATATAAAAAAAGATAGGCTTTCCTCACATATGATAAAGAAAATAAATGGTAATCATCTTTACCTAAAATCTTGGTGTAGGGTGATTTGTAAAATTAATTGACATAAAAATAAACAGTTCATCTTTTATTTATCCTCATATTCTGGAATCAAATAGAGATTAACTTTTCTAGTGGCCTCTCTGAAAAGTTAATGTCTTTTTAATGAAAAATTATGTGTAGAACCACATTTTTTAAAGTAATAGAACTGCAATTTTACTTCTAAAGAGACTTTTGGATGGCAAATGATGGATAAGTCAAAGGCTAAATTAGCATAAATGTCTTATGTATCATTGAATAATGTCAAGGTCTGGCTGTTTATTATCATCTACTGATTTCTGTCAGGAATTTGGAATGACTGTTTAGTAATGCAGGCATTACAAACATCATTGATTTTAAATGCAACCACACATATGAGTATCAGTCTAATTGTGAGATTGTTTTATCAAAAATATTCTTAATGTTGCTGCTGCCATCAAAATGTCTAATTCCAGAAGAGTTCTGTCTATGCTACTGAACATAATAATACAACTTTTATTCAATTATTAAAATTTTAATACTTAAATGATACCCCAAACCAATAATAATGAGCATATTTCTCAAAATCTTATTTGAATAATTTCTTGATGATTAAACTTAATTATATTTTTCAACAAGCACTTTAGATTTGATCTGACAAATGGAAAAAATATGATGATTAGAATAGAATTTTTACCAAGATAATTTTGAAAGATTGTAGAGAAACCAGTCTCTCAATGATAAAGGAAATGACATCTGAACAAAAGTAGTGGCAGATGGAGAGATTTTGGAGACATTTATAACATAAGGGTAGAGGTGAGAGTAGAGGAAGTATTTGAGAGAAAACAAGTTCAAGCCTTTCACACCGGATGGTTGTTGTGATTAATTTTTGGTTAGCACATTTATGGGGGTGGGAAATGCTGACAGGTATAATTTGGTGCTTGTTTTATTTGAGGTGAGTAGGGAACCACAGATGGCAATCTACAGGAATCTGTCTGCAGTACAGGAGATACTTGGGCTGATAATAAATGTGAGGGTCATCAATGCTTGGTCACAGCTTGAAGTAGGGTGTAATTTATATCTCCCCAGGAAGGGCAAAAAATAAAGGTTCCTGAGAAGCACCAATAGCTAAGTTTGGACAGAGAAATAAAAAGTACTCGAGGACTCTAAAAATAAATGGTCAGATAAATAACTGAATAACTATGAGCAAAATACCTGGGAGTCATCTACCACTTTAGTTAATTCAAAAACAATACATCTTTATTATTATTATTTAATTTTATTTTCTTAACATCTTTATTGGGGTATAATTGCTTTAAAATGGTGTGTTAGTTTCTGCTTTATAACAAAGTGAATCAGCTATATATATACATATATCCCCATATCTCCTGCCTCTTGCATCTCCCTCCCACCCTCCCTATCCCACCTCTCTAGGTGGTCACAAAGCACTGAGGTGATCTCCCTGTGCTATGCGGCCGCTTCCCACTAGCTCTCTATTTTACATTTGGTAGTGTATATATATGTCCATGCCTCTCAAAAGTTAAAAGGCATAGAGGGAACTTTCCTCAAGATAATAAAGGTCATATATAACAAACCCACAGCAACATCTTTCTCAATGGTGAAAAACTGAACCCATTTCCACTAAGATCAGGAACAAGACAATGTTGCCCACTCTCACCACTATTATTCAACATAGTTTTGGAAGTTTTAGCCACAGCAATCCGAGAATAAAAAGCAATAAATGGAATCCAAATTGGAAAAGAAGGAGTAATGCTGTCACTGTTTGTAGATGACATGATACTATACATAGAGAATCCTAAAGATGCCACCAGAAAACTGCTAAGGCTAGTCAATGAATTTGGTAAAGTAGCAGGATACAAATTTAATGCACAGAAATCTCTGGCATTCCTATACACTAATGATGAAAAATCTGAAAGAGAAATTAAGGAAACACTCCCATTTACCATTGCAACAAAAAGAATAAAATATCTAAGAATAAACCGACCTAAGGAGACAAAAGACCTGTATGCAGAAAATTATAAGACACTGATGAAAGAAATTAAAGATGATACAAATAGATGGAGAGATATACCACGTTCTTGGATTGGAAGAATCAACATTGTGAAAATGGCTCTACTACCCAAAGCAATCTACAGATTCAATGCAATCCCTACCAAACTACCCTTGGCATTTTTCACAGAACTACAACAAAACATTTCACAATTTGTATGGAAACACAAAAGACCCTGAATAGCTAAAGCAATCCTGAGAAAGAAAAACGGAGCTGGAGGAATCAGGCTCCCAGACTTCAGAGTATACTACAAATCTACAGTAATCAAGAGAGTATGGTACTGGCACACAAACAGAAATATAGATCAATGGAACAGGATAGAAAGCCCAGAGATAAATCCATGCACATATGGTCACCTTATCTTTGATAAAGGAGGTAAGAATAT
>NC_041220.1:40636096-40636683 GCF_002837175.3 Physeter macrocephalus | reverse complement strand
CCTAACACCATACACAAAAATAAATTCACAATGGGTTAAAGACCTACATGTAAGGCCAGACACTATCAAACTCTTAGAGGAAAACATAGGCAGAACACTCTATGACATAAATCACAGCAAGATCCTTTTTGACCCATCTCCTAGAGAAATGGAAATAAAAACAAAAATAAACAAATGGGACCTAATGAAACTTAAAAGCTTTTGCACAGCAAAGGATACCATAAACAAGACCAAAAGACAACCCTCAGAATGGGAGAAAATATTTGCAAATGAAGCAACTGACAAAGGATTAATCTCCAAAATTTACAAGCAGCTCATGCAGCTCAATATCAAAAAAACAAACAACCCAATCCAAAAATGGGCAGACGACCTAAATAGACATTTCTCCAAAGAAGATATACAGATTGCCAACAAACACATGAGAGAATGCTCAACATCATTAATCATTAGAGAAATGCAAATCAAAACTACAATGAGATATCATCTCAAACTGGCCAAAATGGCCATCATCAAAATATTTACAAAGAATAAATGCTGGAGAGGGTGTGGAGAAAAGGGAACCCTCTTGCACTGTTGGTGGGAATGTA
>NC_041220.1:40630674-40635619 GCF_002837175.3 Physeter macrocephalus | reverse complement strand
GAGGGGGAAGGGTAAGCTGTGTCAAAGTGAGAGAGTGGCATGGACATATATACACTACCAAATGTAAAATGGATAGCTAGTGGGAAGCAGCTGCACAGCACAGGGAGATCAGCTTGGTGCTTTGTGACCACCTAGAGGGGTGGGATAGGGAGGGTGGGAGGGAGGGAGACGCAAGAGGGAAGAGATATGAGAACATATGTATATGTATAACTGATTCACTTTGTTATAAAGCAGAAACTAACACACCATTGTTATGCAATTATACTCCAATAAAGACGTTAAAAAAAAGGCAATAACTATGTTATAGTGTTTGTAGAAAATATTACAAAAACTATAACACATGGTTAACACATCTAATGTATTAAAATCTCATGCATATTGAGAAATAAAATAATAAAACAATAAAATAAAACAAAAAATAAAGAAGAAATAGGTACTAATCAAAAATTTACAAAAGAAAAAAATGCTAAATCGATTTTGAGAAATTATTGTCACTAGTGATCAAATAAATGAATAGTAAAAATTAAAAGTACCATTTGCACTCATATATTAATAGAAGTTCATTTATTTATTAATTTGCTTTTTATAAGACTTCCCATTGTGGATAAGGACGCTGGTATTACCTTAATAACATATATGTACCAAAATTCAATGTCTTAGTATATTTTATATCATGAAATATTTAACTATGCAGTGAAAACAGTCATTCTTATTTACTTAAAACATGATATATTTTATAATGTGCTTTTCCCCAAAGCTGATACCAATTATGTCTATTTTTTTTCTTTAGCACCTATTTAAAAAAAATATTGTCTTTCCTTCACTGAGCAGTTAGTTTTATATGTGATTATGAAATGAATGAATTAAACCAATTCCTTAGTTTTAAAGGAATTAGTAAGTTATTTGATGAGAAATTATTTCCAGAATATATTACTTAATTTTATTTTCAGCTAAATTTTTATATATAAATATAATACTCTGTCTCTAAGTTAACTTAGAACTTGGCCCAGTAATTAGGTCATTGAATTTAATTCTAAATTCATGTTTAGAATTTATAGTTAAAATAGATTTAGAGCTATAATTTTAGATTTTATATTTAGACATTTTGAAGTGATTTTTCTTTTTTTCATTTTTACCTATTGTTCCTTTCATAGCTTGGGGGAGAAATGAATGGCATTAGTACTCTGGTGGTTTGTGAAATGCTGAAAATCTGCCAAAGTGCTATTTAGGCTGTTCATTTTACCATACAATTTATAATGTATGGCCAATGAGTCATAATCTCAATTGACTTTGTTATTACGATTACCTTTGTCAATTGAGGTGGTTGAGATGAACGAAAGAAAAGAGAAAAAAAAATAAAAATAAAAAGACAACCAGATTTTTTACAGACAATCTGGCACCATTTCATATTTCTATATCTGAAATATTATCATAAGCTATGCATTTTCTTGGCATTGACATGTAAATCAATAGTCTGAACACAATTTAAAGAATGCTGCCTTTCCTTCCAATACATAAAACCCAACACTGAGCACCTAATAAGGCACTCTTCAGTGGGTGGTGACTCTACTGGGCCCTTTCCATCATGCAAGGGTCATGGGTTCATCTTTCAGATACATATACCCATTCTGGTTTGCTTTTACCCGCAGAGCCTCAGCTAGCATTATAAGGTTGGAATGCTTGATCCACAAACATGGACTCCCACCGAGCATATACCCTAACTAGAATATCCACCTCATAGTGAAGGATGTGTGACCTTATCACGTACTTAGTGATGTGCTCCTAAATATTTAACAACTGGCTCTTCTTGCAGGGAAAACAGATTTATAACATTTTCTCACTTATCTGATATAAATACTCACTCCATGTCAACTGCAAGCTACCAACATAATCTCATTAGGGTAGAAATGTTCTGAAAATTCACCAGCTGATATGTGCTCGTTCCAGCAACCACTACACATAGTTCATCATCCAGAAGTGACTAGCCTCACAGAATGCTGGAAGGCCTTTTAAAGGCACAGCTGAAGCACCAACATGGAGGCAACACTTTGATAGGAGTAGGTGCCATTATTCAGGATGCAATTTATGTATTAAATCAATTAACTCAGAAACTTCTACATTGTGCTTCATTCCCAGTAACTCTTGCCAGGCGACAAATGGTTATAGCTGTCACCAGGCACTTTGGAGTACTTGTGCCCAGGTACAAGCACAAGAGAAGGTGAGTCACCATGATGGCCAAAGTTATTGATACTGAACAGCAGGAGGCATTTGAGCTGTTTTCACACAGTTGGGGTGGGGAGAAATTTGTGTGGAATCCAGGTAATACTCTAAGGGGCTCTCTTGTTACCCCTTTATAACAACTGTGGCCAGAAAATGCCGACCCCCAAGAGTCAAGGATTGATTCCGTCTACCAGTTAAGCCACGATGATCTGCCAGGTTGTTGGTGATGGGAAGTCAGAATGGATAGTGGAGGAGGGAGAGGCTAAGGACCAGATGAGGTCCTGAGATCAGCTTAAGCTACAGAGGCTGCAGTTCAGTCCATAACCTGCCTCTTCTGAATTTCCCTTCAGAAAGAATACCCCCCAAAACCATGGAACATATGCTTCCTGAACCTGTGTGGAAAAGTTGCTCTGTGTTGCAAAAGGGGTGGAGCATAGCAACCTCGAGAATCTGTCTCTCATATATTCACCTGCAGGGATGGAAATTGATCTACAGTCCTTAAGCCTAAAACCTCTAAAATCCATCATCACATTTACACCAAGGCCATGCTTTACATAGGTTACTCCCAGTCAATTACAGAATATGGTAGTGATAAGATAGGCACATTCCTATGAGACTCCTATGACAGGCAATGCCAGCTTGAGGACTCCTTGGCGGCCTTGGCAACCTCTCTTAGAAGTGCACTTCAGCCTCAGATGCTTGCCTCCAATCATCTTTCCTTTGATCTCTACTCTACCTGGGGTCAGATTTGTGTCACAGTCTGACATCTCTCCCAGCTTCCTCTCATCCCTTCATGTTTGTCCTCACAAGCAATTCCCTTTAATAATACTAATGTGTATGTAATTTCCTCATGGCATAGGCTTCTTGGAGGATCTAGACTAGCCCAGGCTCATTGGTATCATAGGTACTAAGATGTAAATTGTATGTATATTATCTACATTCATTTTTAACACATATTTGCAAAATAGAAATCATATACACATTTTACAGGTGAAACATGTGACATTCCAGAAGGTTAACTATTGCCCACGTTCACATAAGTAACAAGTGGCAGTGAAAAGATTCACATTTAAGTCTCTCTGGCATGCAGATATGTGGTCTTTCTATCCTGGTGCTGAGTCACACTATTGAAATGAGAAATGATTACCTCCCAAGAAAATAATTCGGGACAGGTATGGATATTACCTCATGGAATCATATTTCTTGCACCATAAGAAAAAAATTAATACCCAGAATTAAAATGAGCTATTTTGGAAAACAGTGCATTCTTTATAACAGGAGGTGAAAGTGTAGGCTGGATAAGTGAGTGCCAGGAAATTTGTAGGGAAATTTTGAACATCAGCTGTGTGTTTTGATGAATTAGGTTCTATATAGAGTGTGAGTGCCTGCGTTGCTTGGTGTTTACTCAAAATTTCACAGATGAGACCTTTAGTTACTATGAGATATGAAGCTTCCCCCAAAGTGACTAGAGTTTAATAATATATTCCTGGAAATTATCTCAAATGCCATATAAATAGTTCCAGATAGACCAATTTTCCTCCTAGGATTTTTTTCTGTCTCCAATAGCTATTAAAAGTGTACTGAGTATGTCTTTTTCCTTGTATATCAATCTTAGATCAATAGAATTCCAGAGGTTAAAGAGATCTTGGAAATCTGTTCAAGTCCATTCCCTTTATAATCATTGAAACTGACCGAGAGTTATAGAATCAAAGGTGATTCTATTCTTTCAATTTCAGATTTGTGTTTTAGCTGTTTTTAAACAACAAGGTATAGGAATTTTAGACTGCAGTATTGATATTTTTTTATGTCTCATTTTTTCCAAAGGGGTAAGAATTTCTATGACGTTACCTACCAGTCCCTAAACTAATTACTTGCATCCAAGGGCAGCATTATCCTTAGAAGACCAATACTATCTTAGAAGACCAATAATCACTTGTCCAATAGGCTCATTTTAGACATTACTGCATTGAGACTAAGAATAATTTGCTCACTGTCAAATCTTGGTAATTTGCAGTGCTTGGATGAGAACTAAATTTCTCATACTTTAGTTAATTACAACATGCTGTGTGTTACCATAAAATATTCTTTTTTGTTTTACCATTAAAAATTCCAGCAATATTATAAACACATACACATATACACACCATTCTATTCCATCAGAAACTGAAACAAAAAATTGTTAGAGGGAGAGAGGCAAACCCAGCACAAAGTGAGTTCACATCCTTCTGGAGTCAAAGTTTTTGCTGCCTTAAAAGTAAGATTTAGGCTGACAGAAATGTTACTAGAAACCTGAATGCCTAAAAAAAATTTTTTAAACAGATTACTTAAAACATTTTGAGTTTTTAAAACATTTTTTTAATTTATGTGCTTAGTATACACTATGCATTCCTACATTTCTGAATAAATACAAGAGAAATACATTGTCACTAAATATAAAAATGCAATACAATGACATCTCTTCTTATTTTGTTTTTTTATTTTAAGTTCTGAAAAATGTTGAGATTTAAAATGTTTGCTATAAATAAAGAAGCTTCTACTGACTACGGGATGTTATCTTAACTTCCCAAGCTTGAATCAGAGTTCATGGTCTGATATGTACCTAAAATCATCTTAGTCATTTTAGTTTATTTTTTTACTTTTATTTATTTTTTATTTTTATTTTTATTTTTTGCGATACGTGGGCCTCTCACTGTTGTGGCCTCTCCCGTTGCGGAGCACAGGCTCC